>NC_064639.1:113642958-113945988 GCF_023864345.2 Schistocerca serialis cubense | reverse complement strand
GCTTCGTCAATAAACATAACTGGCGCATATGGGGAACCGAAAAGCCCCATGTTGCAGTCCCATCGTCCCTGCATCCTCAAAAAGTACTGGTCTGGGCCACCATTTCTTCCAAAGGAATCATTGGCCCGTTTTTTAGATCCGAAACGATTACTGCATCACGCTATCTGGACATTCTTCGTGAATTTGTGGCGGTACAAACTGCCTTAGACGACACTGCGAACATCTCGTGGTTTATGCAAGATGGTGCCCGGCCACATCGCACGGCCGACGTCTTTAATTTCCTGAATGAATATTTCGATGATCGTGTGATTGCTTTGGGCTATCCGAAACATACAGGAGGCGGCATGGATTGGCCTCCCTATTCGCCAGACATGAACCCCTGTCACTTCTTTCTGTGGGGACACTTGAAAGACCAGGTGTACCGCCAGAACCCAGAAACAATTGAACAGCTGAAGCAGTACATCTCATCTGCATGTGAAGCCATTCCGCCAGACACGTTGTCAAAGGTTTCGGGTAATTTCATTCAGAGACTACGCCATATTATTGCTACGCATGGTGGATATGTGGAAAATATCGTACTATAGAGTTTCCCAGACCGCAGCGCCATCTGTTGTTGAAAATTGTAACTACTGTAATTTCGAAAGTTTGTCTGCCTGAAAATGTACTGTTGTCCCACGCATATTGCAACAAACGGTGTATTTCTATCTCTGCTCGTTTAGTTTTTATTGCCGTTTCAAATATACCGGTCATTTTTGAAACACCCTGTACAATAGCAGGTTATCAGGATGCGAGTTTGAATGTGGTGTTATAGTCGGCCCACGTGCGATGGGACACAGCATCTCCGAGGTAGCGGTGAAGTGGGGATTTTCCCGTACGACTATTTCACGAGTGTGCCGTGAATATCAGGAATCTGGTAAAACATCGAATCTCCGACACCGCTGCGGCCGTGAAAAGATCGTGGAAGAACGGGAGCAACGGCGACTGAAGAGAATCGTTGAAAGTGACAGAATTGCAACCCTTCCGCAATTTGCTGAAATTTCAATGCTGGGCCATCAACGAAAGCGTGCGAACCATTCAACGAATTATCATCGATGTGGGACTTCGGAGTCGAAGGTCTACTCGTGTACCCTTGACTACTGCACGACACAAGGCTTTAAGCCTCACCTGGGCCCGTCAACACCGACACTGGACTGTTCATGACTGGAAACACGCTGCCTGGTCGGACGAGTCTAGTTTCAAATTGTATCGATCAAATGGACGTGGACGGGTATGGAGACAACCTCATGAATCCGTGGACGCTGCATGTCAACAGGGGATTGCTCCAGCCGGCCGCGGTGGCCGTGCGGTTCTAGCGCTGCAGTCCGGAACCGCGGGGCTGCTACGGTCGCAGGTTCGAATCCTGCCTCGGGCATGGATGTGTGTGATGTCCTTAGGTTAGTTAGGTTTAAGTAGTTCTAAGTTCTAGGGGACTGATGACCACAGATATTAAGTCCCATAGTGCTCAGAGCCATTTGAACCATTTGCGGTGCTTGTGCTTGCTCGCAGGACCCTACGCGATATCAGGCAGGTATTCTAGTTTCTTTGGCTCTTCTGTGCAGATCTACTCTGTATTGAATGCAGTGCACTAGTTCAGTTAGTAGGATTTTGCCAGAGCGGGAAATTACTTTGTTAAAACAGGAGATTATCGGTAGTCTTGTTGGCATGTGGGCGCGGAAACGAAATGGTGCGCTAAGTTTTCTTTAATTTACTTCTATGGTCACAAATTTTTTGTTAACAGATTACCGGTTTCGGTCTATAATGACCATCATCAAATCTGTTTTATAAAAACAAAGTTTGACAATGCCACTATGGCTGCAGTACATTAGGACTTTGTTTTTATAAAACAGCTCTGATGATCGTCATTATAGAGCGAAACCAGTAATCTGTTAACAAAAAGTTTGTGACCATAGACGTAAATTAAAGGAAACTTATAGTATATACGGGTCACTGTTTTATTCGCGACAATGTCGCAGCTTGTGAACTGGTGTGCGCTAGTTTCGGAAATTTAAACCCAGTTGTGTGATAATTTGAAATCGAGAGGTAATAAGACTCGGGAACTATTTTGAAAGACTTATAGTTGGGAAGTGTTTGGCTGTTTGTGGAACCGCGAATATGTGTAACCCATCGTCAACGAAGAGGCGCTGTTCCGTCGATAAAGGAGACCAACATTGGCAGCTTAGATTGCTGATCTGAACTGTGTGGGAGGAAGTAATCCTAGTTAGTACAAGGACTTGATGAAAAACGTGGACTGTGATATAACTGCTGTCAACAGCAATCGACAGTAAATGATGATCTTCAGAACGGTGTATAGGAGTTAGGAAGACGAAGAAATTATTACGAGCATGATAGCAGCAGGCTAGCAGTAAAACGAAATTGTAACGCCCATTCGCATGTTTTGTTTGTGTCGAAACAATCTAGAAGCATACGTGCACATTGTAAGCCGATTAATAGTTTTTCACTTACATTTCGGACTTAAACCTCTCATCCTGATCCTTCTCATTGCTACGGAACTCCGATGCGTGACAGGAAGAACGATGCTGGCCACCCTACTATGCGGAAAGTCAAAACCTAAATTTCATACAGTATTAATTATGATACAGAAAAAATGAATTCGCCAATACGGTCGACGACCATCCTTTATGGTCCAGCAGAATACGGAGAGGTTACAGCATGAGATAGCTGACTCCCAACGCAGACACAGCAGGAAGATACGTCTTTGCAATTTTGTCGCGTCTCTGGAGCCGGCGATGTCAATGAAAACGTAACGTTTCAGCAACTAGCGAGTTTTACGAAGTTTTACCAGAATTAAGATTGTGACTACAACGGCTAGTCAACGTCTTTTGATTCAGAATTAATTAAAATACCGTATCCTAATTCCGTTAAAAGACTGTAATCTTTTGTGTAGTGGGCGAGTTGAAACCTAGGAAATTATTTTAACTTCACTACGGCAGAACATGCAACAGCAATATATACATAGTGTCATAGTTTAAACATTTGCTGAAATATCCTCATGACATGTTTCTTTAATAAATTAACTAACCACACGTAGTCATTCACTCTCTTCAAGCACAAAATAATTAATGGACAGATAGGATTATTCAAAACAGTTTAATTATATTAAAAAGTGTATTCATACTTCAGTTAATATAGAGTGGAAATTGTTCTACCTAATACCAAAGTAACTAATATCAAGCGTATTTAATACATTTTATTTTACGACATTATTGTTGCTGTTCTTTTTTTGTTCGACTGAGAAAGAGAAAGATAGTGTGAATGATAAGTGCGTACGTGTATGTGCCACATTTTCTTCCTGTGACAGTGTCAATAACTAAAGAGTAATTCCTTCCAACAGTCTCTGCAACTTCAATCCTCACTTCATTTTATCAAAGCCCAGTTCTTCTATTAACTCAGCCCATAACGACAGAGTAGGAAATCGTCCGTGTTTATAATGAGGGACTTGTGGCAGCTTTCACTTGAGAAAATTCTGAGAAAATCGCAAGGAACGTAAATTAAGCCTCATTCGTTGCTAACGCGGACTTAAAGCCTTAACCACTACGCCGCTTCACACGATTTTGATGGTCTAAAAGTTGGGTGCTAGACAAACACAATAGTAAAATCTGCCATCATCTTCCGCCACTTTTATTCTTCATTTTACTGTTGGTGCCTTTTGCGCCCTGTAGTTTGTCTAACTGTTCGAGTGACTTGCCGTTTCCCCCCCCCCCTTTTTTTTGTTGTTGTTGCCTTTGAGTCATCAGTCTTCTGACTGGTTTGATGCGGTCCACCACGAATTCGTGCCCTGAGCCAAAGTTCTGATCTCAGAGTAGCAATTACAACCGACGACCTCAGCTATTTGCTGTACGTAATCCAATCTCTGCTTTCTTCTACAGTTTTTATCTACTACAGCGTCTTCCAGTACCATGGAAGTTATTCCCTGATGTCTTATAGATCTCCTACTATCCTGTGAGTTGGTTCAAATGGTTCTGAGCACTATGGGACTTAACTTCTGAGGTCATCAGTCCTCTAGAACTTGGAACTACTTAAACCTAACTAACCTAAGTACATCACACACATCCATGCCCGAGGCAGGATTCGAACCTGTGACCGTAGCAGTCACGCGGTTCCAGACTGAAGCGCCTAGAACCGCTCGGCCACCCCGGCCGGCCTCCTGTGAGTTCTTCTTGTCTGTGTTTTCCTCATATTTCTTTCCTTGCCGATTCTGCGAAGAACCTCCTCATTCCCTACCTTATCAACCCACCTACTTTTCAACATTTGTCTGTAGTACCACACATCTAATGCTTCTGTTCTTTCTGTTCCTGTTTTCCCACAGTGCATGTCTCTGCTCCAAACGTACACACAAATTTCTTCTTCAAATTGATACTAGAAGACTTCTCTTGGCCAGGAATACCCCTCTGCCGGTGCTAGTCTGCGTTTTATGTCCTCCTTGCTCCGTCCAACACGGTTTATTTTGCTGCCTAGCTAGAGAATTACTTAACTTCATCTGTTTCGTAATCACCAATTAGGATGTTAAGTTTCTCGCTTCTCTCGTTCCTACTACCTCTCATCACTTCCACAACCGCGGTGTACTCCTGAATCGGCAGTCACAGCGTCGTCGTCTTCGTTTCTAACGGCGAGGCAACGCAGCACAGACCATTTTCCGACTGCAGGAGAGGTGCGAAGTAATCGAACATCATGCGCTTATCGAATCTCGCCGTGCCGGAACGAAATTACGGCACCTGAGGGAGACGGCCTCCTTTTCGGTGGCCGCTCGGGCGGAAAAGTTACGTCGGCTCTTGCAGAGCGACCCAATTTTCCAGGCGGAGGGAACCGAGGCTCATAAGCGCGTCGGATGGGAAAACTTACCGGATGGAGGCACAAGGCGAGTCGCTAAACGGCTTTTTCCTCTTTACTTTTTTTCCCCCCCTCCCTCTTCGTTACCGTCTGCCTTCAGGCCTCGCGCCTAAGGCACCTCCGGCATCTTCAGGAGACGTTGACGCGAAAAAGCTTTCGCCGAAGTCACACCCTTTATATATCATCTCACCCCTTCCCCGGCTGGAGCGGCGGGGGTGCTTCCTTTGGACGGGGCTGTTTGTTTTCCCGTGCCAAACTAATTTTCCTCCGCTCCGTGCCAGGTGGCCGTTCGCGTATCACGGCCTCGTCGCTTCTTCGCCCCGAGTCACAGCCCTGCCCGAACCACCATCTCCTTCAGCTATCGTATTTTGTTTTAGGGTCGCCCAACTTCGTAAAATTACGCCGCTTTCCAGCGCGGAACGGCCGCCGCGCCGAAGCGAACAAAAAAAAACTGCAGAAGACTGTGAAGAGCGTGGTGGCGGCGGTGGGGGGCGGAACAGGAAAGCTGCCGCGGATCATTTTTTCGCGAGGTTTAATGAAATTAGATTCTGCAGAAGGGTCGTGAAGCGCACTGCCTCTCCATTATACGCCATCCCCTGGGCAGGAGGTGATAACAATAATAATGGAATCAAAAGAAGACCGACCCTCGCAGCGGTACTGGTAGTATACCTGCGGTGCCCGTCCGCGTGTGTTGGCTTAATCCCGAGGCAGCAACCCGAGGGCTTCCGCAGATATTGGCAACGGTCCTCGGTGGGGGAGCTGTGAGCGCCCTTCGTTATTACACGCCCAGACCCCACCCACTTGTAAAAGCCGCCAGCTCCTCCCCATTTATGGGACTGATTGGAACTTAATAAAAGGACGCCACAGCCCGAGAAGTGAAAGCAGTGCAGCTGTCCCCGTCAGTACAGCACCGGACCACATCTGCAGGGTTCCCTGTCCTGAAGACTTCCACAAACATACCGGGTGAGTCTAAAAGGACTTTACAACTTTGGAATAAAACAGAAATTTATTGAGATAACTTACATAAACGGTAGATGTGTCATTTTGTATCGATATCTACATCTACATCTACATACATACTCCGCAATTCACCATGCGGTGCGTGGCGGAGGGTACCTCGTACCACAACTAGCATCTTCCCTCCCTGTTCCACTCCCAAACAGAACGGGGTAAAAATGACTGCCTATATGCCTCTGTACGAGCCCTAATATCTCTTATCTTCGTGGTCTTTCCGCGAAATGTAAGTTGGCGGCAGTAAAATTGTACTGCAGTCAGCCTCAAATGCTGGTTTTCTAAATTTCCTCAGCAGCGATTCACGAAAAGAACGCCTCCTTTCCTGAAACATTTCCGGAACACTCGCGTGATGATCAAACCTACCAGTAATAAATCTAGCAGCCCGCCTCTGAATTGCTTCTATGTCCTCCCTCAATCCGACCTGATAGGGATCCCAAACGCTCGAGCAGTACTCAAGAATAGGTCGTATTAGTGTTTTATAAGCGGTCTCCTTTACAGATGAACCACATCTTCCCAAAATTCTACCAGTGAACCGAAGACGCCTATCCGCCTTCCCCACAACTGCCATTACATGCTTGTCCCATTCCATATCGCTCTGCAAAGTTACGCCCAAATATTTAATCGACGTGACTGTGTCAAGAGCTACACTACTAATGGAGTATTCAGACATTACAGGATTCTTTTTCCTATTCATCTGCATTAATCTACATTTATCTATATTTAGAGTTAGCTACCATTCTTTACACCAATCACAAATCCTGTCCAAGTCATCTTGTATCCTCCTACAGTCACTCAACGACGACACGTTCCAGTACACCACAGCAGGACTATCATTTGTGATATGGCAGATATCCCAATGGTAATCAATTTCTCCGCACACTCGTTGCAGAAAATCGGGCGTAACTTCTGCAACGGCAGCGTAAATTGGATTTTTAAGTTCGGTTAAATCGTTCGGCTGCGGAGAAACTTACACGCGGTGTTTACTGAAACCACAGAGAAAGGAATCCAGTGGAGTTAAGTCTGGGGAGCGAGATGGCCAAGCGACTGGGCCTGCACCGCCAGTCCACCGACTTGGGAAGCGATTACCGAGGAAACCTCGAAATTCCGTGAGGAAATAAAGTGGTGCATCGTCTTGCTGGTAGTAAACCAGCCCATCTCGGTCATCTTCAGCGATCTGTGGAATTAAGCATATCCAGATACACAATACCAGTGACAGTTTTCTCCATGAAGAAGAAATGGGCGTAAACTTTCAACTTGCTAAGGGCGCAACACACATTAACTTGGGCTGTCATGAACGTGTTGCGGGGTTTCAAGTGGATTTTCGCTGTCACATATTCTGCAGCCGTGGGTGTTCACCATGACACTGATACGAAATATTGACTGACCGCTGGCGATTATTGTGTTCAGAAATGTCTTTTCGTCCTCTATCCGATGCAACATTTCCGCACAAAATGATGAAAAGTCTGCGGACTCAAGACCACAACAACAAAATGGTTCAAATGGCTCTGAGCACTATGGGACTCAACATCTAAGGTCATAAGTCCCCTAAAACTTAGAACTACTTACACCTAACTAACCTAAGGACATCACACACACCCATGCCCGAGGCAGGATTCGAACCTGCGACCGTAGCAGTCCCGCGGTTCCGGACTGCAGCGCCAGAACCGCTAGACCACCGCGGCCGGCCCACAACAACAGACATAATAAAATTTTCACTCCGCAGCGGAGTTTCCGCTGGCTTGAAACTTCGTGGCAGATTAAACCAGTGTGCCGGTCCGAGACTCGAATTCGGGACCTTTGCTTTTCGCGCGCAAGTGCTCCACCCACTGAACTATCCAAGCACGACTCACGACCCGTCCTCACACCTTAACTTCTACCTGTACCTCATTTCCGAACTGGCAAAATGAGTAGAATTACTCCGGCGAAACTTACAAGTTTCGAAGGAGATTCTGCGATGTTTGGAAGGTGAGAGTTGAGGTACTGGCGGAAGTAAGGCTGTGAGGGCCGGTAGCTCAGTCGGTGGAGCACTTGTCCGCGAAAGGTAAAGGTACCGAATTCAGATCTCGGTCGGGGACACATTCCTAATCTGCCAGGAAGTTTCAACAACAACGAGTGGAACATAAAAACAAAAACATAATAAATACACTACTGGCCATTAAAATTGCTATACCACGAAGATGACGTGCTACAGACGCGAAATTTAACCGACAGGAAGAAGATGCTGTGATATGCAAATGATTAGCTTTTCAGCGCATTCGCACAAGGTTGGCCACGGTGGCGACACCTACAACGTGCTGACATGGGGAAAGTTTCCAACCGATTTCTCATACACAAACAGCAGTTGACCGCCGTTGCCTGGTGAAACGTTGTTGTGATGACTCGTGTAAGGAGGAGAAATGCGTACCATCACGTTTCCCACTCTGATAAAGGTCGGATTGTAGCCTATCGCGATTGCGGTTTATCGTATCGCGATATTGCTGTTCGCGTTGGTCGATATCCAATGACTGTTAGCAGAATATGGAATTGGTGGTTTCGGGGGGGGGGGGGGTAATACGGAACGCCGTGTTGCATCCCAACGGCCTCGTATCACTACCAGTCGAGATGACAGGCATCTTATCCGCATGGCTGAGTCAACAGATAGGGACGTTTGCAAGACAACTACCATCTGCACGAACAGTTCGACGACGGTTGCAGCAGCATGGACTATCAGCTCGGAGACCATGGCTGCGGTTACCCATGACGCTGCATCACAGACTGGAGCGCCTATGATGGTGTAGTCAACGACGAACCTGGGTGCACGAATGGCAAAACGTCATTTTTTCGGATGAATCCAGGTTCTGTTTACAGCATCATGATGGTCGCATCCGTGTTTGGCGACACCACGGTGAGCGCACATTGGAAGCGTGTATTCGTCATCGTCATACTCGCTTATCACCCGGCGTGATGGTATGGGGTGCCATTGGTAACACGTCTCGGTCACCTCTGGTTCGCATTGACGGCACTTTGAACAGTGGACGTTACATTTCAGATGTGTTATGACCCGTGGCTCTACCCTTCATTCGATCCCTGCGAAACGCTACATTTCAGTAGGATAATGCCCGACCGCATGTTCCAGGTCCTGCACGGGCCTTTCTGGATACAGAAAATGTTCGACTGCTGTCCTGGCCAGCACTTTCTCCAGATCGCTCACCAACTGAAAACGCCTGGTCAATGGTGGACGAGCAACTGGCTCGTCACAATACGCCAGTCACTACTCTTGATGAACTGTGGTATCGTGTTGAAGCTGCATGGGCAGCTGTACCTGTGCACGCCATCCAAGCTCTGTTTGACTCAATGCCCAGGCGTATCAAGGCCGTTATTACGACCAGAGGTGGTTGTTCTAGGTACTCATTTCTCAGGATCTAAGCACCGAAATTGCGTGAAAATGTAATAACATGTCAGTTGGAGTATAATATATTTGTCCAATGAATACCCGTTTATCAACTGCATTTCTTCTTGGTGTAGCAATATTAATGGCCAGTAGTGTATTTGAGCGTGAATAATGAAAAGCGTACCGCAGACTGTACACAAGTGTTGGCAGGCGCAGGTGTCGCTACAGGGTGGGTATTAGTCGGCAGCCGTGGGGGCAACGCCCCTTCGGCCGTTTGAAGCGGGGCTGGGTTGGCCAGGCGTGTAAATTGGCCTCTGCCGCCTCTCGCCTGCCGTGTCGCGCTCTGGCCGATGTTGCCAATCCAGTGAGCATTTCGTAACTCTTTATAGCGTCTCTCCAGAGGCTTCATTAGATCGATATCCACTACGCCGACCGTGCTTCCGCGCTCAGACCGAAGCGGCTGTCAGATGAGAACAAATGTGTCCTTTTTAGGGTTTCGCGTATCAGTGGGTAAAATCGGAACCCTTACACGATCACTTTGTTGACCATGTCTGTCTGTCTGTCTGTCCGACTGTTCAGAACCTTTTTTTCCCGCACAGATAGACGTAGGTCCCTTGGCGGTGTAAAAAATTTTATCTTCTAAGTCAATGTAATCAAAAGACATGGTCACTTATGTCACATTTCTTGACACTTGCAAACTCAGGCTGCTTCCCGTTCATCTGCAGTCATGAAATATGGCAAGAAGCAAGGTTTCGTAGTACAAGTAATAGGAAAAAATCCGAAAACTATTAATTAATAACTACATCACATTAAAAAATATATCTTTTCCATTTGTTGTCCGACCGACTATCCGTCCATCTGTTAAGACCCCTTTTTCTGAGGAAAGGGTAGAATCAAGTTCAAGTTCAATGTTATGTCACATATTAAGGTCTATGGTCCCTTGACGGTGCAAAAAATGTGAGCTTCTAAGTCAATGTAATCAAAAGATACGGCCATTTATGTCGCATACTCTGATACCCGCAAACTCAAAGAATACTTTCCGTTGGACTGGAGTCATGTACTTTCGCAAGAAACAAGGTTTCATTGTACAAGTAACGGAAAGAGTACGAAAAGTGTTAATTTATGACTACACGAGGGTTACTCCAAAAGAAATGCACACTATTTTTGTAAAAGTACAGTTTTCATTCTGCATGTGTGAAAGTTTTACAGTGTATATATACGTCCTTCCCGCTTGTTTTCAAACTTAGTTCAACCTGTTCCTGTGAGTGGCGCCGTCACAGCATGTCTTCAAGATGGCTGCTACACTTGACCTTCGTCAGAAGCAACGTGCTGTCATAGAATTTCTGTGCTGTGCAAACGAGACAGGGGGAAACATCCACAAGAGGTTGAAAAAGGTGTATGGAGATGCTGCTGTCGATCGCAGTACAGTTAGTCGGTGGGCAAGCAAGTTACGTGTTGAAAGCGGGCACGGCAATATTGAGGATTGTCCTCGCAGCGGCAGGCCTCGTACTGCACACACTCGAGACAATGTGCAGAGAGTTAACGAATTGGTGACTGCTGACAACCGCATCACAGTGAACGAATTGTCACGCTACGTTGGGATAGGGGAAGGAAGTGTTTGCAGAATACTGAAAGTGTTGGCGTTGAAAAAGGTTTGTGCCAGGCGGGTTCCCAGGATGTTGACAGCGGCTCACAAAGAAACAAGAAAAACGGTATGCAGCGAACTTTTTGAACAGTACGAGAATGGTGGAGATGAATTTCTTGGAAGAACTGTGACAGGTGATGAAACATGGCTCCATCATTTTTCACCAGAGACGAAGAGGCAATCAATGGAGTGGCATCATGTAAATTCACCGAAAAAAAAATTTGAGAACCACACCTTCTGCTGGAAAAGTTATGACTACGGTGTTTTCCGATTCCGACGGACTCTTGCTTGTGGACATCATGGCAAGTGGAACGACCATAAATTCTGATGCATATGTGACAACAGTGAAGAAACTTCAAGCTTGACTGAGTCGTGTTCGACCACATCGGCAAAAGCAGGATGTTTTGCTGTTGCACGACAATGCACGGCCACATGTCAGTCAAAAAACCATGGACGCGATCACAAAACTCGAATGGACAACACTGAAACACCCGCCTTACAGACCTGACCTGGCTCCATGTGACTATCATCTCTTTGGGAAACTGAATGAATCTCTTTGTGGAACAAGGTTTGAAGGCGATGTCTCCCTTGTGCACGCTGCCAAACGGCGGCTCCAACAGGTTGGTCCAGAATTTTACCGTGCGGGTATAGAGGCGCTGGTTCCAATATGGCGTAAGGCAGTTGAGAGGGATGGAAATTATGTGGAGAAGTGAAAATATTGTTGCTAAAGGATGTATCTACACACTGTAAAACTTTCAAACATGCAGAATAAAAGATGGATTAAAAAATAGTGTGCATTTCTTTTGGAGTGACCCTCGTATCACACCAGTCTTTGAATTCCAGGGGCCAATATCCTGCCAGTATCGGTATCAAAAACAAGCAAAAATCGTCGAGGTTCTCCATTCTCGGGATGGATTGAACTGTCTATGTACATAATTAAGTTTGCACGGACCCACAGTGTGCGAGTACCAAAACATTAGTCCGATCAGTATACACAAAGTGAATTTTACATGATTTTTTTAAGATTTTTTATTTCAGTATTGAAACAAATCTTTCTTAGTTATCAGTTTCAAATATATGAGTCATTTGTAGTGCTAGAGGTTTTAATTGTCCCCTTCTTTCCACCGCCTTCATTGCACATTCATTGCACGGTGTCTAGCCAGGGAGTTTCGAGCAATAGAGCTGGTCTACCTGCAATCCATCGAAACCTGTGTTCGTTCATTAGTTCCATAATTTTGGAGTGAACATATTTATGGTTCTGATGCGCTTTTGACTGTCGTTTGTTTCAATTTTTTAGTCTGGTTTGACGTTCACGAACTTTTGATTTGTTCTGTCACTTTTCATTCTTTGTGTGTGTGTGTGTGTGTGTGTGTGTGCGTGTGTGTGTGGAGCTGTTCTTTTGGACCACTTATATGGCCAATAGGACAGTTTATCATATTCAAACTAACAGCTCAGTCCAGGTGGAGTGTGACCGACAGCGCACTCATTGCCGGACACATGTCCGAACTGCATCTGCATCTACATCTACGTCTACATGGTTACTCTGCAGTTCACACTTAAGTGCCTGGCAGAGGGTTCATCGAACCATTTTCGTACTACTTCCCTACCATTCCACTCTCGAATGGCACGTGAGAAAAAGGAACACCTAAATCTTTCCGTTCGAGCTCTGATTTCTCTTATTTTATTATGATGATCATTCCTCCCTACCTAGGTGGGTGTCAACAAAATATTTTCGCATTCGGAAGAGAAAGTTGGTGATTGAAATTTGGTATATAGATCTCGCCGCAAAGGAAACCGCCTTTGTTTCAGTGACTGCCACACCGACTCGCGTATCATATCAGTGGCACTCTCACCCCTATTTCGCGATAGCACGAAACGAGCTGCCCTTCTTTGCACTTTTGCGTCCTCCGTCAATCCTACCTGGTAAGGATCGCACACCGCGCAGCAATATTCCAGCAAAGACCGGACAAGTGTAATGTAGGCTGTCTCTTTAGTGGGTTTTTCGCATCTTCTAAGTGTCCTGCCAACAAAGCGCAGTCTTTGTTTCGCCTTCCCCACAATATTATCTATGTGGTCTTTCAGTTTAAGTTGCTCGTAACTGTAATTCCTAGGTATTTAGTCGAATTGACAGCCCTTAGATTTTTTTATCGTATACCCAAAATTGATCGGATTTCTTTTAGTAACCCATGTGGATGACTTCGCACTTTTCTTTGTTTAGTGCCAATTGCCACTTTTCGCACCATACAGAAATTCTCTCTAGATAATTTTGTAATTATCATTGATCGTCTGATGATTTTATTAGACGGTAAATTACAGCGTCATCTGCAAACAATGTAAGGGGTCTGCTCAGATTATCACCTAGATCATTTATGTAAATCAGGAACAGGAGAGGGCCTATGACAGTACCTCGAGGAAAGCCAGATATCACTTCTGTTGTACTCGATGATTTCCGTCTATCACTACGAACTGTGACCTCTCTGAGAGGAAATCACGAATCCAGTCACACAACTGAGACGATACTCCATGTGCACGCAATTTGATTCATAGTCGCTTGTGAGGAACGGTATCAAAAGCCTTCTGGAAATCTAGGAATATGGAATCGATCTGAGATCCCTTGTCGACAGCATTCATTACTTCATGGGAATAAAGAGCTAGCTCTTTTGCACAAGAACGATATTTTCTGAACCCGTGTTAGTTATGTATCAATAAGTCATTTTCTTCAAGATGATTCATAATGTTCGAGAGCAGTATATGCTCCAAAATCCTACTGCAAATTGAGGTCAATGATATGGGTCCGTAATTCAATGGGTTACTCCTATTTCCTTTTTGAATATTGGTGTGACCTGTGCTACTTTCCAGTCTTTAGGAACAGACCTTTCGTCAAGTGAGCGGTCGTATATGATTGCTAATAAAGGCGCTATTGTGTATGCATACTCTGAAAGGAACCTGTTTGGTATACCATCTGGACCGGAAGACTTGCTTTTCTTAAGTGATTTGAGTTGTTTCGTAACACCTACGATATCTACCTTTATGTCACTCATGCTAACAGCTGTTCTGGTTTAGAATTCTGGCATATTTACTTCGTCTTCTTTCGTGAAGGAATTACGGAAAACTGTATTTAGTAACTCTGCTTTAGTGGCACCATCATCGGTAACATTTCCATTGCTATCGCGCAGTGACGGTATTGACTGTTTTTTGCCACTGGTGTACTTTACATACGACCATAATATCTTTGGGTTTTGTACAATATTTTGAGACAATGTTTCATAATATGGTAGAAAACCCAAAGAGAGAGAGGGTGACGGACCGATAGGCGCACGTGCGTAAACAACTCAAATCATCCCTTGCACAGAATGAACAGATACAAAAAACGCTGGCCTGACCACTGTATGAAGGGAGTAGCCACCAATCTTACGCACTTAAACACGCTCTAATTTTATAATTGTAAAGACTGCACGAGGTACATGTGGTCTTGCTTATCTTGGTGACAGATATCGCCACAGAAACCTCGAAGGTGGCGCACAGCCACTGGCCGTAACAAGTCGGAAATTTTTAAACTACTGCTGTCCAAACTAACAGCTGCGCGTACCGGACATGATCGTGTTGTATTGCCAATGGAAAAAAATCACAACACCATGAAGGAGTTATGTGATACGAACGAAAGTTGGTAGGCGTGTTTCTACATCTAAAAGATTATGTCTATTCAAATTTCGCGCGAATCGGAGTCACCACTGTGAGGATGCAAATCAGGTTTGCTTTAAATGCACGCTGTAACGGTCGTAAGCTTTAGTTACATTTGAGATGTGGTGAGTTGATGTTACTAAAAAATGCCTTTAAGGCGACAAAGGCACCATTGTGAACATCTCACTGAGTTTCAACGAGGTCGTGTAACAGGGCATCGAGAAGCTGGATGTTCCTTCTGCGAAACTGCTGAAAGACTTGGCAAGAATGTACATGATTGCTGGCAGCGGTGGTCAGGAGGGGAACAATCAAGAATGGGGTGCCGCAAAGTTAGGTCTTGGGTCCTCTGCTGTTCTTAATATATATTAATGACTTGCCATTCTATATTCACGAAGATGCAAAGCTGGTACTTTTTGCCGATGATACAAGTATAGCTATCGCACCCGACAGACAAGAGTTAACTGGTGAAATTGTAAACGATGTTTTTCAGAAAATCATTAAGTGGTTCTCTGCAAATGGGCTCTCATTAAACTTTGACAAAACACAGTATATACAGTTCGACACAGTAAATGGAATGACCCCATTAATAAATATGGACTTCGATCAGAAATCGGTAGCTAAGGTAGAATATTCAAAATTTCTAGGTGTATGCATTGATGAGGGATTGAACTGGAAAAAACACACTGAGGATCTGCTGAAACGTTTGAGTTCAGCTACTTATGCTGTTAGGGTCATTGCAAATTTTGCCGATATACATCTGAGTAAATTAGCTTACCACGCCTATTTTCATTCTCAGCTTTCATATGGCATCATATTCTGGGGTAACTGATCATTGAGTAAAAGAGTGTTTATTGCACAAAAGCGTGTAATCAGAATAATTGCTGGAACTCATCCTAGATCATCCTGCAGACACTTTATTAAAGAGCTAGAAATCTTCACTGTAGCCTCCCAATATATATATTCGCTTACGAAATTTGTTATTAACAATCCGAAGGAATTCAAAAGTAATAGCAGTGTACATGGATACAACACTAGGAGAAAGGATGATCTTCACTACTCAAAGTTAAATCTAACTTTGGCTCAGAAGGGGGTAAATTATGCTGCCACAAATGTCTTTGGTCACTTACCTAATAGCATCAAAAGTCTGACAGATAGCCATATAGCATTTAAAAGGAAATTAAAAGAATTTCTTAATGGCAACTCTTTCTACTCATTAGATGAATTTTTGGATATAGTAAGTGGGTAATTTCCCAACCCCCACAAAAAAATTGAGTGTCGTGTAATATTTTGTCTAATGTAATATCTTGTATAGACACCTTTTATTAACCTGACACGTTCCATATCATTACGAAGTGTAGTATTCATGATCTATGGAACGAGTACTAATCTAATCTAAGGAGAATGTCGCAAGCACACCGGGCTCCTGAAGGTCATGTGGCACTACCGAGAAGGAAGACCATCGTGTTCGGCATATGGCTCTATCGCATCGTACTGCACCTGCAGCAGAGATTTGAGCAGCAGTTGGCCCTACCATTACACAATGAACCGTTAGAAATTGGATAGTTTGATAGCTTCGAATCAGACGCCCTGTAGCGTGCATTCCACTGCGCCCAAATCACTTCCATTTGCGACTTCAGGTCAGGAGAGAGCTCATAGGAGGTCAGTGCGCAACTCTGTTGTTTTTTCCGATGAAAGCTGGTTCTGTCACGATGCCAATGATAGGACTGTGTTGGTTGCCAGGATACCAGTTGAGGACCTGCGACCAACTGTGTTCTAGATACATTGGACCTACACCTGGAATTATGGTCTGGGGTTTGACTTCGTATGACAGCATGAGTACTCTCGTGGTTATCCCTGGCTACAAATCTGTACATCAATCTGGTTATTCAGCCTGTTGTGCTGCCATTCATAAACAGCATTCCAGAGCGTGTTTTCCAACAGGATACCGCTCGCCCACATTCTGCTGTTGCAACCCATCATACTCTATAGAGTATCGACATGTTGCCTTGGCATACTCGATCACCACATCTGTCTGCTATCGAACACGTATGGGACATAATTGGACGACAACTCCAGAGTCATCCACAAACGGCATTAACCGTCCCTGAACTGACCGACAAAGTGAAACAGGCATGGAACTCAATCCCACAGACATCTGGCACCTGTACAACGCAATGCATGTTTGCATGCTTCCATTCAACATTTTGGCGGTTACATCAGTTATTAATCTACCAGCATTTCACATTTGCAATGACTTATCTCGCACCTACATTAATCTGTGATCTCGCAACGTTAATCGCTTAAATATGTTACCTAGATAAATGTCTTCCCAAACTTTCATTACTCTACTTTTTTTTTTTTGGTGTTGCGATTTTTTTCCACCAGTGTATAGCGATTGTGGTGCTGGATACAGGACATGAACTCATCTGGAGAGATGATGTGCCACTCCTCTATCCCGTGTGTCATTGAGCGCACCAAGGTCGATGCGGCTCTCGCTGCTACCGCCTCAATGGGAGCCGCATGGTTAAAATGGCTCTAAGCACTATGGGACTTAACATCTGAGGTCATCAGTCCCCAACAACTTAGAACTACTTGAACCTAACTAACCTAAGGACATCACACACATCCATGCCAGAGGCAGGATTCGAACCTGCGACCGTAGCGGTCACGCGGCTCCAGGCTGAAGCGCCTAGAACCGCACGGCCACAACGGCCGGCTTGTTCTTGGTGTTTGTACTTGTATGACTTCTAGCCGATTTTTAGATTAACGTTGTTTTGCCCTTAAGCCGTCAGATGGTTTGGGCCTTCAGCCTAATTTAAGAACTGTTTCACGTAAAGCCTCTGGCATTTTTAAAATTAATGTTATTGAGTCGTAAGTGTTGGGCCTTCAGCCGATTTTGAATTTAAGTTGTTTGCCCTTAAAGTGTCAGATTCTTTGGGCCTTCAGCGTAATTAAGGAACTGTTTTAAGATAAGGCTTTGCCGTTTAAATTTCTCATTTTGGTTGAGCTTCAAGTTATTGGCTTTCAACCGTTTTTAAATTAAAGTGGTCTTGCCCTTAAGGCATGAGATTGTACGGCGCATTCAGCCGCTAATTAAGTTCCAAAACTAAAGCTGTGTTTTCTTTTTTTTAAAATTTTCTTGGCTCTTGTAATGTTTGATAAATAAAGCTGTATGTTCGAGTGTAACCGACAGCCGCTTATTTGGGCCCCTTTCCACAAGTTAAACTACCTGTCCTGTCCTGCGGGTTTAGCAGGGCGTCTCAACTAATACTCTATACAGGGTGTCACAAAAAGGTACGGCCAAACTTTCAAGAAACACTCCTCACACACAAATAAAGAAAATATGTTATGTGGACATGTGTCCGGAAACGCTTAATTTCCATGTTAGAGCTCATTTTAGTTTCGTCAGTATGTGTTGTACTTCCTCGATTCACTGCCAGTTGGCCCAATTGAAGGAAGGTAATGTTGACTTCGGTGCTTGTGTTGACATGCGACTCATTGATCTACAGTACTAGCATCAAGCACATCAGTACGTAGCATCAACAGGTTAGTGTTCATCACGAACGAGGTTTTGCAGTCAGTGCAATGTTTATAAATGCGGAGTTGGCAGATGCCCTATTGATGTATGGATTAGCACGGGGCAATAGCCGTGGCGCGGTACGTTTGTATCGAGACAGATTTCCAGAACGAAGGTGTCCTGACAGGAAGAGGTTCGAAGCAATTGATCGGCGTCTTAGGGAGCACTGAACATTCCAGCCTATGACTCGCGACTGTGGAAGACCTAGATCGACGAGGACACCTGCAATGGACGAGGCAATTCTTCGTGCAGTTGACGATAACCCTAATGTCAGCGTCAGAGAAGTTGCTGCTGTACAAGATAACGTTGACCACGTCACTGTATGGAGAGTGCTACGGGAGAACCAGTTGTTTCCGTACCATGTACAGCGTGTGCAGGCACTATAAGCAGCTGATTGGCCTCCACGGGTACACTTCTGCGAATGGTTCATCCAACAATGTGTCAATCCTCATTTCAGTGCAAATGTTCTCTTTACAGATGAGGCTTCATTCCAACGTGATCAAATTGTAAATTTTCACAATCAACATGTGTGGGCTGACGACAAGCCGCACGCAATTGTGCAATCACATCATCAACACAGATTTTCTGTGAACGTTTGGGCAGACACTGTTGGTGAAGTCTTGATTGGGCCCCATGTTCTTCCACCTACGCTCAATGGAGCACGTTATCATGATTTCATACGGGATACTCTACCTGTGCTGCTAGAACATGCGCCTTTACAAATACGACACAACATGTGGTTCATGCACGATGGAGCTCCTACACCGAGCGAGGTGGCGCAGTGGTTAGACACTGGACTCGCATTCGGGAGGACGACGGTTCAATCCCGCGTCCGGCCATCCTGATTTAGGTTTTCCGTGATTTCCCTAAATCAATCCAGGCAAATGCCGGGATGGTTCCTCTGAAAGGGCACGGCCGACTTCCTTCCCCATCCTTCCCTAATTCGATGAGACCGATGACCACGCTGTCTGGTCTCCTTCCCCAAACAACCACGATGGAGCTCCTGCACATTTCAGTCGAAGTGTTCGTACACTTCTCAGCAACAAATTCTGTGACGGATGGATTGGCAGAGGCGGACCAATTCCACGGCCTCCACGCTCTCCTGACTTGACTTTCATTTATGGGGGCATTTGAAAGCTCTTGTCTACGCAACCCCGGTACCAAATGTAGAGACTCTTCGTGCTCGTATTGTGGACGGCTGTGATACAATACGCCATTCTCCAGGGCTGCATCAGCGCATCACAGATTCCATGCGATGGAGGGTGGATGCATGTATCTTCGCTAACGGAGGACATTTTGAACATTTCCTGTAACAAAGTGTTTGAAGTCACGCTGGTACGTTCTGTTGCTGTGTGTTTCCATTCCATGATTAATGTGATTTGAAGAGAAATAATAAAATGCGCTCTAACATGGAAGGTAAGCGTTTCCGGACACATGTCCACATAACATATTTTCTTTCTTTGTGTGTGAGGAATGTTTCCTGAAAGTTTGGCCGTACCTTTTTGTAACATCCTGTATATCAAAGCAAGTGTACACTGCCTGCCAGTAGGGTCGTTTGTTTAATGCCTCCTTTGTGGTGTTGCGGTTTTCAAGGCCAGAAGTGTGGTAACTGGATGGAGTGTGGCGAATAGTGGAATACGTCACGAGCAGACGTGACAGAAAGACGTCAGAAGTCCAGATGCCGAGAACAGTTCCCAGTCTCTGGAGAGATGACGGCAGAGCGTTAGAGAGGGGACGCTTTCTGTGGCCACGTGGCGTTAGCAACTCGACGCCCGTGGACAGCGTCAGGACGTATCGGCTACTCGTGGCGGCGAGCCCAGATTGATGAATCGACGCCCTCGGCCTGCCTGGAGAGTGGGTGGTGGGGGCTGATGGGGATGGGCTCTCGCCGGTGGGGTGGGGTGAGGGGGGGGGAGGGTTAGGGGCAGCGCGTGTCGCTGAACCCATCACGGAAGCTGCGAGGTTTCCCATAAATTCCACACTTCATCCTTAATGATCAAATACGTTTCCATTGTTCACACTTGCTAAAGTACCGGCAGCCAGTGAACATTTCCCTCCAGATAAGATAACTCGCTGTAAATAGTATGGCTGTTCCCCACTCCCCACATTCCATTGACTAGTTCCTCCCCTCTTGCCGCCACCCTCTTTTTCTTGTTCATCATATAATGGAGCCAGCCAATGGCTCACTTTTTATTAGGTATTGGACTACTCGATACGTTTCATAAATTTACTATACGATACAGATAAGTGTAAAATTTTAATCTCCCATTTCGTAAAGCTTTAAGCACATGTATTAAACAGTTTTGTGCACTTTTACACAAACATGAATTTAACATAAATAATATTGATTTTATCATTTGGTTGGTGCAGAAGTTCGTACTGTTTTTGTTTCGCGTCTTTGTATTCCGGTTGCTATGGGTTTATTTACCGACTGTAATTTTTTATTTGTAATTCCCTGTTGCTGTTTGAGTTTACATAATGTCATTTTGTCGTTTGGAGATAGTGAGTGGAGCTGTGGACACCAGAATATGGAGCTCCAAGTGTCGAAATCCGAACGTTTCCGACATATTCTTCTGTTCAGTAGAGGGGTGAGAACAGCGAAGGCAGCCAGAAACATTTACGCTGTGTGTAGGCATAATGCCATTGGACATAACAAGGTAAGAAAATGGGTTTATCGTTATAAGGAGGATCGTTTTGACATTAATGTCTCTTCACGTTCAGGAAGATCGTCGGGATTTGATGAAGATCGTTGAAATGCATTAATCCACAATGATCCACGTCACTGTACTCTAAAACGGAAAATATGATGAACTGTGATCTTTCCACAATCGTGGAACACTTGCATGCACTGGGAAAGGTTCAAAAATCGGTACTGCATGCTCTAAGCCAAAATCACAAAAATCAGCGGGTTGCCATATGTGCACCTCTGCTTGATCATCATCAATTGGCTCGTGTGCGACACCGACCATTCCCATTCTGTATCGTTACTGATGACGGAAATAGTGTCTTTCTGCTAACATTGTAAGCTTATTTGTCCGACGCTGACATAGAAAACCCCAAACCTTCTTTCCTTCCCTTCTGGGTAATCTGTGCAGTGATTATTAGAGTACATGTAAAGCTTACTGGGACAGGGTAAACGCTAGCTACAATGAAGTCGATAATTAGATTGTAATATTGGCATTTTAATTTGATATCACCCACAACTGACAAAATTTACAAAAAAAAATGTGAATTTCTTTGTCCACCGACACACTCATGAAATGAAATGAGCGTTTGGCGTCATTGGCCGGGAGGCCCCTCGCGGGGCAGGTCCGGCCGCCATATCGCAGGTCTTATTACATTCGGCGCCACAGTGGGCGACCTGCACGCCGGATGGGGATGAAATGATGATGAACACAACACAACACCCAGTCCCTGAGCGGAGAAAATCTCCGACCCAGCCGGGAATCGAACCCGGGCCCAGAGGACGGCAATCCGTCACGCTGACCACTCAGCTACTGGGGCGGACGACACACTCATGAGAACGGCACATTAACAATTTGCAATTACGCGCCGATAATAACCGACAGCTGCGTTGATAATTACTCGGCACCTCGCAAGGATAACTACCAGATGAAGAATATTAGGTAAGTTGTTGGAAGTGGTTAAGCGTTGGTGAAAATCTCGCTTCTGAGCACACAAAGAGCTCTAACCGCAGAACTCTGCACGGAACACGCGTGTGTGCAATGCTGCGATACAGACCGTATATCTCCCTTCGAACACGATGACCAAGACGCCGTCTCCAAGTACCGCTCGATGGCTGAAGGCGAAGTCCACTCTCTCCACAATTCTCCCGTCTCCCACGCGTACGAAAACGCGGTGGAAGAATACTCAGTTTCGGCCAATGTCGAACGCTCTATCATCGCCGAAATCCGTCCAACGGCATTTCTGAGGTCTACCCAATGATCCAGTAGGTCATATCGCCCCTAGGCAAACGAAATTCCCGTCTTCGCCACGTGTTGCCCAGCACAGGTGGTTCCGTATGCCGGGCTATCCCCGAAAGCGCCGTATTGTCTCGCGTTTCCGGTGACCGCTACCTGCCGCCCACAGCGGCCTGGCGAGCTACGGCCATCTGCAGACTTTACATTCCACAATTCTCAACTTCCGACACTTTTCACCAACGCTGTAAGTCATGCAGACATGCAGGGAATACTGCTCGAGAGTGCCTCATATTTGTCATAATTCAATAGAGTCAAGATCTGATGCTGTTGCCAGTCCCTTTATTATTAACAGTAATGTTGGTAAGCTAACGTGTAAGTGCCCATGTCCTGGCACCTTAAAACATAAGGAAAACAAAGGAAAAGGTTGAGATCACAAAAAGCAGCAACTCCCTGTACTTTAAAGACCAGCGCGCGTCCACAAAAGATAATATTATGCATCTGATGGAACAGCGACAGTGTGGTGTGCTACGAGTTATTTTCTCCACGTGTAACATCCCTGCTGACATTTACTGTCAACAGCTGACACGTGATTGAGACGCAGTCTAAAAACAAGACCAGGAAGACTGCGTGAAGTGACGCTACTCCACGATAAACGCCCGCCCGCGTTCTGCTAGACTGACAAAAAACTGTACAGGAGTTGGGTTGACAAGTCATTCCGCATCCACCTTATACACCTGATCTTCCACTCTGAGGTTTTTATCTTTTCCAGACTCTATTGAACAACTTTTAAGGAACCTCCATTCCAGGGGAAATTGCTCTCCGAGTTCTTCGCCTCAAAAGCACGTGATTTCTACAGTCGTGGAATCGTTACGAACTTATCCACCAATCTAATATCTTTCAAAAAAGTTAATTATTTGTCATATACTCGATGTATTTCAAAATTTCCAAAATTTGGTTATCCAGACACTTGAAGTCATTCAAAAATGGCTCTGAGCACTATGGGACTTAACATCTATGGTCATCAGTCCCCTAGAACTTAGAACTACTTAAACCTAACTAACCTAAGGACATCACACAACACCCAGCCATCACGAGGCAGAGAAAATCCCTGACCCCGCCCGGAATCGAACCCGGGAACCCGGGCGTGGGAAGCGAGAACGCTACCGCACGACCACGAGATGCGGGCTTGAAGTCATTGACAATGGAATTGTCCATTATGAACTTTGAAAATAACTTCAGAAAAAAAATTATAGATAAGTAACTCATTCGCTATGTAAAAGATTATTATCTTTGTTCTTTTTGACTAGTAGTTGGAAGTTGCTGTAGGCTTTCGTGTATCTATCCTTCTGACTGGACTGCCAGCTGTTGCCAGTTGATGGTTGGAATGCTGACGTAACAGCTACAGACAGTCAGTGTAAACCAGTTATGTTGGCTACTGATGCAGCGTATATATGGATCGTGATGACCCCTTCACCATCAACTAAGGCCTGAAGATGGCGCATTGGAGCGCCAAAACTGGTAGCTACACGATAAATAAAATGCCAAGGACGGCTGTAGGCGTATCATTTTCTCACAGTTGTTACCGGTGGTTGGCGGGAAGTTGCTGCACGTTGGGGGAAGTTACTGCACTGTGTGTGTGGAATGTTGTATTATGAGTTTCAGAGGTATCTGAATGTTAAAATTGTGCTGTGTCAGAATGACGAGAAGTAAATGCTCTACGTGAAAGATAAAGTGCTTGCAACACGTTATTTCGCGTACATATTTTGAACTAAAATTGTAAATTCCACCTGAAGGCAGGAGACGTCGAAATACATCAAATGATCATTCTTTCCGCTCGCTATACGAGATTGGAATAATAGACAATTGTGAAGGTGGTTCGATGAACCCTCTGCCAGGCACTTAAATATGATTTGCAGAGTATCCATGTAGATGTAGATGTAGAAGACGATAAGTAAGTAATGGAAACTACTAAATTTATTTCCTGTCACAACCTTTATTTTCTCGTATTTGGTCTCAGTGGCATAACATCTCACGCAAACATATGCAAATAAATAATTTGAGAGTTTTGTTATAAAATTATATTTTGACAAAGCAATAGATAAAAAAAATAGATTTGAATTACATTCTCCACTTATTTTGTTCATATACCATACTAGTCTGTGCCAGCATTACGTTGTGTACTCTTTTACTCTTTATGTTAATCTACTTTTAATCTCTGAGTATAACGTTGTGAAAGGTTGATTTGCTCATATCTTCTTTGTGTGTTGCACGATGCTTACGTTTTCCGTTCAGATATATAGTCGTAAAATGGTCAGATATCTCTGGTAAAACTATCTTTGTACACTTATAAGCTCTGGTTATGACATGTGGACTATCTGTTTAGTCTTAAGCTATCTGAGGTTGGCTTACAATGGCGAAAGCCAATTCACAACGAAATATAACTTAAATATTGTAGTGGAACATTAAGACCGCGTGTTCCACTTTTTAATTTTTCGTTCTACTTGTTGATGTTCAGAAATCACATCTGCACTCGCTAGAAACACCACACAGTCAATTTTACCCGTCATTCGTGGCGACAGTGCTCAGGTGACAAGACGAGGGAATCAGATGTGCTGCATTTCTTTCACGGCTGTCGGATTCCGGAATCTGCGAGTGCTATCGCTGTCGGCGATCCAACGCAGGTTTTCCCCCAACGATGCGAACGTGCCGCCAATGCATTAAACATGAACTCCGTACGCCGCACGTGCGTGTCCGACCAACTATCGATACTCGACGGGTGCTACGATACCGGCTGTCAAATCAGCTTTATTTTCGATTCGCCCTAAAGCCAGTGCGCCCCACGGTCATGCTGTTTCAAATTTTCATGCGACTAAACACCTGGTCTGCCACCTGCTTTTTTTCCGCTCGCAGGGTGCAACCAATTACCAAATCAGCGAGCAGGATTTAAACAGAAATATTTACTGTGCTGTAGCGGAGTTTCCTGTATTTTAAAACCGAATCCACAATGGATTCGTTTTTGTTATTCAACAGGCGCGTTCTGCCCTACGGTAAATCGATTGTTAGATAATGACACTCGATTTGTTTTGTTAAACGACTTCTGGACTGAGTCTTACCTCTGTGTGGGTCAGTACCCCATAATGAATACTCTTGATACATTAAAAACGTGAAGAACACTTTAAAAGCTTGTAGTGTAACAAAATGTAAATAACGGCACTCATATTTCTTCCGCTTCAGAAACAGCGAAACAAGGAATATATGCATTTGTTATTTTTAATAATTACTGCTCTGCGTAAAAACTGATGTCTCGCTTTGTGTTTCTTATGTTTCATTCCCATCGAACCAGAATGCTGCCGAGCGAAGTCCGTCTTGCGTAAATAACCGACAGTTCGCGGAGCTAGCCGTTATAGAAGGGGTTCCCAAACTTCTCCTCTAACGGACCACTTTCAGAACCTAGTACTTTAAAATATAGCACCTTGTTTATTTTAAAGGTTAATAATTTTTTTTAAAATGAGAAAAAACTTGTTTCATTCAGTGATTAGTTCCATCTTCAATCATAAACATAATAACACAGAAATCATAATCAAATTTTTAAAAAATTTAGTATCATCAAAATGCGGAAAAAAGTCATGTTTTTAATAGTTTTTCCCAGAGCACTTATTTCTCTTCCCGTGAAACACGACTGTTTCGCAGAAACAGTTTGGGAAATCCTCCATCATAGAAACGCATGTCGCAAATATGCGATCAAAGAGGAAAGACTTTTTCTGACTGCGCGATCATTTATTATTATTATTTAATACCTAAAATACGAAAAATGATACTTTTGATTTGTATCCACGATGTTGCTATTTGGTTTGCCTGGCGAGTGGCTGTTATATTGATTAAAAACTATAATATATTACTATTACAACTGCAGTTGGAACTTCATTTCCTAGCGGCGAATATTACACCGCGAAAATATATAGTGAAATTCACAGAAAAAGTGTATGTGTTCGATATTGAGAGTTTCAGTGATTTCTTTGTGAAATTGCACTTCCTAAGGAGAGACCGCGCAGGATACTGCATCTGATGCGCAGTGACCAACTTTCGTCCAGTGCGCTGGACGAGTTCATTCATTAGTTCGGAAGGGGAGGCACATACAGTTTGCCGTAATATGTTGCTGCGTATGAAATTTTGCTAACGTATTTAATATTTCTTTAGACTTGGGTGAAGGTCTCTGTCTGTCACCAATCTCGAGAAAATTGATGTGACGTAGCAGACTTGTTTGCAATCGCGCCACGCCAGCGATAAAACTAGAGTGTAATATCCACAACATTCCTCATATTTCATGCACTGTCTGAGATATCAAAATGAGAATTCTGCAAATGATAGCACGGGAACAGTAGAGTGTTTTGCTATACTGCTATTATGCAAAATTTCGTCTACCGTGTTATTAGATTAACTAAAAACTTTTTCGATGAAATAATGTAATTTTTAAGGGCCATCGATAACTAGTGAAACGAGAAATGCTATGGGTTTTAGAACAACGAAAGTGAAGCCATTACACGTTTATTTGTACCAAGAATGCTCTTTTTCATATAAGATAGTGCCCTTAGTTTCCCTCAGATCCTTACTTAATAAAGTTAATACACCACTGTTTCGGAATTCTCTCGCAATTGCGTCTGTACAACATGTTAGTGTGGAGCGACTGTGTACACACGGCTCTGTTTCTGTAAAATGGGCAAATTTCAACGTGGAAGCAAAAAAAAAGTAAGTTTTACTTAATATTCGCCACTCACGACGCTTCACTGAAAGTTACAGATGGTTAACAAGCCAGACGAAAATAAATCGCTGCATTTTCGGCGAAATTCTTTTTAGATGCAAACCACAGCAGGGTGAGAGATCTTTCTGAATGGTCACCAGGCAAGTGTTGGTGCGGAGTGGTTCCACTTGATATTTACAAAAAAATTGAGCCCTCTACAGCACCTGCCCACAACCGCCACCACTACGGCTCTCCCCACACGTGCTCCTGCCATACTTGCGTCTACCGGCCACGATATTCTGCGTGGACTCTTATCATACAACTATGGCCACCATTAAGTATTCTAAATGATTTGAGGCAAGGAGATCCATACTATTCAACTTGACCTTGGAAAACTGAGCCGTGACACTGGTCGAATAAGATAATCTGAGATGGTGCGAGCAGACAAAACACTGGCATTTGCTGTCGATTTGGTGATTCTTGGCGACACCCTGGAGCAAGTATGCGCTGATACTTCCCGAATTCTCCACAACATGGAGATATTAAAACAGAATATCTCGTTGTATTACCCCGTCGGTCTCTCC
Organism: Schistocerca serialis cubense; assembly: GCF_023864345.2. Taxonomy (NCBI): domain Eukaryota; kingdom Metazoa; phylum Arthropoda; class Insecta; order Orthoptera; family Acrididae; genus Schistocerca; species Schistocerca serialis. The sequence goes on along the minus strand of NC_064639.1, from coordinate 113,918,572 downwards.
CTCCTTCCACCGTCGTGGACGGCATACCTCTGAACCAGTTCAAGCATTCTGGTACCTGGGATCCATACTGGCTAATAAAAGCAAGCCGTGTGACTAGGACCTCCCGTCGGGTAGACCGTTCGCCTGGTGCAAGTCTTTCTATTTGACGCCACTTCGGCGACTTGCGCGTTGATGGGGATGAAATGATGATGATTAGGACAACACAACACCCAGTCCCTGAGCGGAGAAAATCTCCAGTCGTGAATCGAACCCGGGCCCTTAGGAGTGACAGTCCGTCACGCTGACCACTCAGCTATCTGTGGAGGACATAAAAGCAAGTGACGAACGAAGCGCATCGTTGTATAACAAACGCTAATTGCATGTCCTTTAATCTGAATAACTTATTCAGCTCACGCCTGACATTCCAGAAAAATAAGATTCAGCTATTCATGACACTAGTACGGCCGGTACTTTTACATGCTCGTCAAACCTGGGCGAAATCCGCGTCAACTAAAGAAACAATCTGTTTTCGACAGTTCGATACAGTTCCGCACAGTCGTTTAACGAACAAAGTAAGAGCATATGGACTATCAGACCAACTGTGTGATTGGATTGAAGAGTTCCTAGATAACAGAACGCAGCATGTTATTCTCAATGGAGAGAAGTCTTCCGAAGTAAGAGTGGTTTCAGGTGTGCCGCAGGGGTGTGTCGTAGGACCGTTGATATTCACAATATACATAATTGACCTTGTGGCTAACATCGGAAGTTCACTGAGACTTTTTGCGGATGATGCTGTAGTATATCGAGAGGTTGTAACAATGGAAAATTGTACTGAAATGCAACGAATTGACGCATGGTGCAGGGAATGACAATTGAATCTCAATGTAGACAAGTGTAATGTGGTGCGAATACATAGAAAGAAAGATCCCTTATCATTTAGCTACAATATAGCAGGTCAGCAACTGGAAGCAGTTAATTCCATAAATTATCTAGGAGTACGCATTAGGAGTGATTTAAAATGGAATGATCATATAAAGTTGATCGTCGGTAAAGCAGATGCCAGACTGAGATTCATTGGAAGAATCCTAAGGAAATGCAATCCGAAAACAAAGGAAGTAGGTTACAGTACACTTGTTCGCCCACTGCTTGAATATTGCTCACCAGTGTGGGATCCATACCAGACAGGGTTGATAGAAGAGATAGAGAAGATCCAACGGAGAGCAGCGCGCTTCGTTACAGGATCATTTAGTAATCGCGAAAGCGTTACGGAGATCATAGATAAACTCCAGTGGAAGACTCTGCAGGAGAGACGCTCAGTAGCTCGGTACGGCTTTTGTTGAAGTTTCGAGAACATATCTTCACCGAGGAGTCAAGCATTACATTGCTCCCTCTTACCTATATCTCGCGAAGAGACCATGAAAATCAGAGAGATTAGAGCCCACACAGAGGCATACCGACAATCTTTCTTTCCACGAATAATACTAGACTGGAATAGAAGGGAGAACCGATAGAGGTACTCAAAGTACCCTCCGCCACACACCGTCAGGTGGCTTGCGGAGTATGGAAGTAGATGTAGGTGTAGATGTAGAAGGTCCTTCGAAAGATCTATGGACCCGTCGACAATACTGTGGAAGGCAAAGGGGAATAAAGAACGAAAGATCTGTACCAGTAGTAGATACACTTTGACCGAAAATTAGGACAGAAGAGGCTACCGTGGTTTGGTCACATCTTAAGAGCTCATGTATCAATCCCTACTGAGTCGTCCATTCTCAACCTGTTGCAAATGCCCCAGAGGACGTTCAATGACGCGATGAAAGAATCCATAACCGAGTACCACAATTTTTAATCGTCTTTTGCAAGACTTCTTTGTAGGAAACCAATTTCAGTAAAAAAAAAATCTAGCGGGAGGGTCTGACAAACAAAATAATATGTAACAGGTTGAAGATAGAAATTTTGATTTAGTCGATATTTTTATTTGTTGCCATACGACAACTAATCAAAATATTGATTAATTAATAACTGTTCAGTTATAGAGACAGGCAACATAATCTGTACTGTCATTAACCAACATGTTACGTACTTCAAACATGTTTCTAGATGTGATCTAAGTGGGAGATACAATTTACTCTTTCAGCTCCTTTTGCGTGTGTTTACGTACACTCGACTTTCAGCAAAGATTATGGATTTCGAACTGTTTCTGCCAACATAACGACGCTAAAGGCAGCCTAGCTCGATGCAGCGACACTGTGTGTGTTACCAGACGTCAACATCGTGCATGTGCGCTCACGTTCAGGAAGTTAAAAAAAAAAAAAAAAAAAAAAAAAAAAAAAGAAAAAAAAAAATTGAACGACTAGAGATAGGACGTTCACCTCCACAGCCCATGTACATCAGTATGTTCCGCTGAAGTGAGTAGCACTTGAACAATGGCGATATCGCGGCGCAACACCATCTACCGCTATAATGTACCTGCGCCTCTCATTGTCGCTATAAACCAAGGTAATGGATCAGTGTGCTTGAGCAGACGCGCAGGATGGCTCGCAGACGTATGCGCGAACCATACCGCCAAATCAATGAGTTTGAAAGAGGGCGCATTATTGTTATGAGAGAAATGAGATGCATCCATGCGGGAAGTTACTGCTCGTGTGGGACGAAGTGTTACGGCAGTGTAACGGGTGTGTGCAGAATGGTTCACGGAAGGCCGTAGAACACGACGAGATGGGTCACGTCGCACCACCCAGACCATCCCATGAGAAGATCGACACCTCAACCAAAAGGAATTGCAGGACAGATCTGCGTCCTCCTCGGCTCTGGCGCAAAATTACAACAGTGTAACACATCGTAGACTATCAGGGGTGACAGACCGTCGCCATTTGTTACGGGATGGGTTACGCGCGAGTCGTCTACTAGTCCGCGCTACCCTTATGAATGTGCAGAAACATGTTAGACGTCACTGGGGGCAGGAATAGTATCAGATTGTGTTTCCGGACGAAATCCAGGTTCTGTCTGTTTAAAAATGATCGCCGTATTTTGGTTCGCTGCAGACAGGGGGAGCGGCATCACAGTGACTACTCGATCAAGACATACAGCGCCAACCAAGGCCTTATGGCGTGGGGTGCTGTTGGGTACAGCCACAGATCGCAGTTGGTGCGTGTCCAGGCTACGGTTGTCTACATCTACATCTACATTTATACTCCGCAAGCCACCCAACGGTGTGTGGCGGAGGGCACTTTACGTGCCACTGTCATTACCTCCCTTTCCTGTTCCAGTCGCGTATGGTTCGCGGGAAGAACGACTGTCTGAAAGCCTCCGTGCGCGCTCTAATCTCTCTAATTTTACATTCGTGATCTCCTCGGGAGGTATAAGTAGAGGGAAGCAATATATTCGATACCTCATCCAGAAACGCACCCTCTCGAAACCTGGCGAGCAAGCTACACCGCGATGCAGAGCGCCTCTCTTGCAGAGTCTGCCACTTGAGTTTGTTAAACATCTCCGTAACGCTATCACGCTTACCAAATAACCCTGTGACGAAACGCGCCGCTCTTCTTTAGATCTTCTCTATCTCCTCCGTCAACCCGACCTGGTACGGATCCCACACTGATGAGCAATACTCAAGTATAGGTCGAACGAGTGTTTTGTAAGCCACCTCCTTTGTTGATGGACTACATTTTCTAAGGACTCTCCCAATGAATCTCAATCTGGTACCCGCCTTACCAACAATTAATTTTATATGATCATTCCACTTCAAATCGTTCCGCACGCATACTCCCAGATATTTTACAGAAGTAACTGCTACCAGTGTTTGTTCCGCTATCATATAATCATACAATAAAGGATCCTTCTTTCTATGTATTCGCAATACATTACATTTGTCTATGTTAAGGGTCAGTTGCCACTCCCTGCACCAAGTGCCTATCCGCTGCAGATCTTCCTGCATTTCGCTACAATATCAGTGAGACCTAAATGAAATCCTGCGGCCCGTGGCCCCACCCTATTTGCACAACACCCCAGACGCCATTTTTTAGCAAGATAATACAGGACCACATGTTGCTGCACGAGCACGTGCCTCCTTGGTGTCGCAGGATGTCAGCCTTTTGCCCTGGCCCGCCAGATCACCAGACCTGTCACTAATCCCAGATGTGCGGGATACGGTGAAAGGACGAATGCACTGCTGCGACCCAATCCGAACCATCACTAATGGGCTTTGGAACCAGGTGACTGCAGCATGGATACAGTACGCCATTCGTGCCTTATACGCGTCGATGCCATCACGCAAGGAGAAGTTATCACGGCCGTGGTGGCCCCCGTGTCTACTAGGCAACAGGACACATGCTGAACCGAAGTGACTGAAATGTTAACCATTTCTGCAGAACATACTAGTGTACAGTCGTGGACAAAACGAGCGAGACCCCTCGCCTTTTCGTTATGCTGATCCGCACGGCTTTAAAGTCTGCTACACAGCATAACAGGCAAGGCGACCAAGTGGTACCAACATACCATGCACAGGCGTGAAATTGGAAAACTATCCGAACTTTGTTAGACTGTTTTCAGTCCAGAAAGATCTACGCAACGGAAACTGCACCATTTTGCCATTTTCATCACGAAATTGCCGGCTTATTCATGTCTGGGGTAATAATAGGGGACTGTTTGCCTGGGTTGTCTGCTAGTATAGTGAAAGGTGTTTGCTGCTGCAAGGGAGGTCTGGTTTGTTTTCGGTTCTAATCTCGATGGAGGCCAGATAGACTATCAGTAAAGCAATTTTAAGAAATTCTCGCACCCCCAATACGTTTTATTGTTACCTTTATTCTGTACCGGCGCCCTTTGGATGTCAATATGAAACTTTCATACTTGTTACTGCCTACTTTATCCGCTTCCGTCAATAACTGAATTGACTTAAGTGTGGCACTGAATGATTTCTAACTGAATTTCGTTATGAATCTTCACGCGTTGCTAAATTTGCACACTTTCATGGTAGGTGAGCAACGGTAATCCAGTATGACTGGTCTGAACTTTGACACAGACCGTTTCGCAGCCGAATGCGCGTAATATTTTCCTAATTCGTAACGATCTGGGGTACTTTGTCTTACTAAAACAGTTATGTTATATCGATAAGCTGAAATTCATTTTTATTAGCACAGATCATACTAATTAGCGTTTCTTCTTTCATTTATATCTTATATTTACGTGTTGTGTTTAACACACTAATCAGCATTATAGTCTTACACGTGATTGAAAACAGTCCGACAAAATTCGGATAGTTCTTCAATTTCACGCCTGTGCATAGTATGTTGGTAGCACTTCGTCGCCTTGCCTGTTATGCTGTGTAGCAGACTTTAAAGCTGGGCGGATCAGCATAACGAAAAGGCGACGGGTCTCGCTCGTTTTGTCCACGACTGTACATGTCCTGTGAATATCCATGTCCAATTTCTAACCGTTAAACGTGTTCTGTTTTTTTTTCTGAACATGAGCGTAAGTGTGGTTTCCTTAACGTCATACGTAAATTTGCGATTTGTTGCACAATGGCAACACTTTGCAACAGGTTAAACAGGTGGAGCCCACAGTGGTGGAACATCTAGCTAGCGCCTGGCAACGAGGGGCTACCATCTGCATTAGATATCTCTTCCGATGTGACTGGCTTACCTTTGGTATTGTGCATCTTGTTAAATGGTCTTTTATAATTTTTTTGTAGTGTGGAGTTTATATTTTCCTTCTGTAATGTGGCTTTCACTTTTTTCTTGTTGTAGGTCTCAGACGCACGTTAACACAGAACATGATGAGGATGCTGAGCCGCGCGGAGTGGCCGCGCGGTTTGAGGCGTCATGTCACGGATTGCAGGACCCCTTCCGCCGGCGGTTCGAGTCCTCCCTCGGGCATGGTTGTGTGTGTTTTCCTTAGCATAAGTCAGTTTAAATTAGTTTAAGTAGTGTGTAAGTCTAGGGTCCGATGACATAAGCAGTTTGGTCCCTTAGGAATTCACACACATTTGAACCTTTTTTGATGATATTCATCATCATCATCATAGTCATCATACAGAAAGACGTCGCCAGTAATAATACCAGTTGTTCGTCAGTATTTAAGCAGCAATAAGATCAAAATTCTGATTTGAGACAAATATTTATCGACGATATTCTCTATACTGGTTTACATCTACACATCATCTGTAGTCTGCAAATCACTGCGAAGTGAATGCATGGAGTCATATACCATGCGATTTCTGGTTGCAGTCTCGACTGGCATTAAATGAACGTGCACACTGTGAACTACCAATTAACAACCTGGTCCCACGCAGCATTTTAAAAATATCCGTTTGTGACTGTTGGTACGCCACTGGATCTCGTCAGAACTGCCGTGCTCTGACGGCGTACAAATTTAACTTTCAACTTCCATCTGCGTAATAGACTGCTGCGGCGCTGATAGGGGTCCTAGTCTATAAGCCCTACCGCGTGTAATCCGATTTGGAAGGAAATGATCAGTGGCGATGACCTCGCAAACTCGATAAATGATACACACTTCACGGTCGCCGACCCGCGACCCTGTACTCGGGGCGCGCTAGGCCGAGCCGCTTAATCCCGCAGTCGATAGCGGCGTTATTTCCAATCTCCGTAATCCAATTAACCGCGCGTTACAGTATTTCTCCGGAATGGCGATACCGCAGGGGTATAGCAGCGAACATTGCTTTAGCTCAGGGTGTACCATCCATCCTACCTATTTAACAGTTTGGTGGCGACGCAGCCACTCCGACATACTAATTATAGCTCCCAGTGAGTGCTTTTACTATCCGTTGTAACAACAACAAAAAAAACTGAAAAAAGCAGACGAAGGACGCATCAGCCATGTCCGGGTGGTGAAGACTCGTAATCGTTGTGATGATGAACTAGATAACACCGACATTCCTGCATCCATGTTTTGCAAAATACCTACTACACTGACGGAAATAAAGTGTTACACTTTAGCTCAAATTTATCGCAAATCTCTCACCAGAGCAAAATCCCATGCGACTGGGAAAAAAGGCAGTAAAACTGCTGTATCTAATAAGGATAAAAGAATGGACCTGCAAAATTACAGACCAATATCCTTAACATCGGTTTGCTGCAGAATTCTTGAACATACGAGGGTGAGTCAAATGAAAACCTTAAATATAATTTTAAATATTATTTATTGTGCAGAAATGGTACAAAGCTGCATCACTTTTCAACATAATCTCCCCCACGCTCAATGCAAGTCCTCCAGCGCTTACAAAGTGCATAAATTCCTTTGGAAAAAAATTCTTTTGGTAGTCCGCGCAGCCACTCATGCACCGCGTGGCGTGGCTCTTCGTCATAACGGAACTTCTTTCCTCCCATTGCGCCTCTGAGTGGTCCAAACGTATGGAAATCACTTGGGGTAATGTCTAGTGAGTATGGTGGATGAGGAAGACACTCAAAATTCAGGTCTGTGATTGTTGCAACTGTTGTACGGGCAGTGTGGGGCCTTGCATAGTCATGTTGCAAAAGGACACCTGCTGACTGCAATCCACGCCGCTTTGATTTGATTGCAGGCCGCAGATGATTTTTTAGGACATCTGTGTATGATGCACTGGTGACAGTTGTCCCTCTAGGCATGTAATGCTCCTAAATGACGTTTTTTTCGTCCCAAAAGAGAGTCAGCATAATCTTCCCTGCTGGTGGTTCTGTTCGAAACTTCTTTGGTTTTGGCGATGAGGAATGGCGCCATTCCTTGCTCGCTCTCTTCGTTTCCGGTCGGTGGAAGTGAACCCAGGCACCATCCCAAGTAACGATTCTTGCAAGGAAGCCATCACCTTCTCGTTCAAACCGCCGAACAAGTTCTTCACAAGCATCAACACGTCGTTCTCTCATTTCAGGAGTCAGCTGCCGCGGCACCCATCTTGCAGACACTTTCTGAAACTGGAGAACAGCATGTACAATGTGGTGTGCTGACCCATGACTAATCTGTAAACATGCTGCAGTGTCATTCAGTGTCACTCGGCGGTTTTCCTTAACTATGGCTTCAACGGCTGCAATGTTCTGTAGAGTCACAACTCGGTGTGCCTGACCTGGACGAGGAGCATCTTCCACTGAAGTCACACCATTTCTGAACTTCCTACTCCATTCGTACACTTGCAGCTGTGACAAATATGCATCACCGTACTGAACCTTCGTTCGTCGATGAATTTCAATAGATTTCACACCTTCACTACGCAAAAACCGAATAACAGAACGCTGTTCTTCCCTGGTGCAAGTCGCAAGTGGGGCGGCCATCTTTATACTGATACTGCGGCGGTATGTGTGCATCTGCACTATGCTGCCACCTACAGGCCATTCCGCACGTTGTTTGTAGCACACTTACCAAATTACATGATAACGGCGCGAAATTTCGATTTGTTATTACAAATTTAAGGTTTCCATTTGACTCACCCTCGTACTCTCAGTTCGAATACACACTGAAGAGCCAAAGAAACTGGTACACCCGCCTAACATCGTGTAGGGCCTCCGCGAGCACGCAGAAGAGCCGCCACACGGCCTGGCATGGACTCGACTAATGTCTGAAGTAATACTGGAGAGAATTGACACCATTAATCGTGCAGGGCTGTCCATAAATCCGTAAGACTGCGTTGGGGGTGGGGATTTCTTCTGAACAGCAAGTTGCAAGGCATCCCAGATATGCTCATTAATGTTCATGACTGGAGAGTCTGATGACCAACGGAAGTGTTTAAACTCAGAAGAGCATTCCTAGAGCCACTCTGTAGCAATTCTGGACGCGTGGGATGTCGTATTGTCATGGTGGAATTGTCCAAGGCCGTCGGAATGCACAGTGGACATGAATGGATGCAGGTGATCAGACAGGATGCTTACGTACATGTCACATGTCAGAGTCGTATCTAGACATATGAAGGGTCCCATATCACTCCAATAGCACACGCCCCACACCATTACAGAGCCTCCACCAGCTTCAAGAGTCCCCAGCTGACATGCAGGGTCCTTGGATTCATGAGGTTGTCTCCATACCTGTACACGTCCATGAGATAGACACAATTTGAAACGAGACTCGTCCGACCAGGCAACATGTTTCTAGTCATCAACAGTTCAATGTCCATGTTGACAGGCGGAGGTGAGGTGTAAAGCTTTGTGTCGTGCAGTCATGAAGGGTACACGAGTGGGCTTTGGCTCCGAAAGCCCTTATCGATGACGTTTCGTTGAATGATTTGCACGCTGACAATTGTTAATGGCTAGCATTGAATTCTGCAGCAATTTGCGGAAGGGTTGCACTTCAATCACGTTGGACGATTCTCTTCAGTCGTCGTTGCTCCCCTTCTTGCAGGATCTTTTTCCGGCCTAAGCGATGTCGGAGATTTGATGTTTTACCGCGTTCCTGATATTCACGGTACACTCGTTAAATGGTCGTATGGGAAAATTACCACTTCATCGGTACCTTCGAGATGCAGTGCCCCATCGTTCGTGCGGCGAACATAAAACCACGCTAAAACTTACTTAAATATTGATAACCTACCATTGTAGCAGCAGTAACCGATCTAACAACTGCGCCAGACACTTGTTGTCTAATATTGGCGTTCCCAACCTGTTTACATGTATCTGTATTTGAATACGCATGCCTATGCCAGTTTCTTTGGCGCTTGATTGTAATAAATTTCCTTGAGACCGAAAAGTTTCTGTCCACCAATCACCACCGATTTAGAAAGCGTCGCTTGTGCGAAACTTAGTTTGCCCTTTTCTTGCATAATATACTGCGAAGTATGAATGAAGGAAATCAGGCAGATTTCTGAAAATAATTTGAAACGGAGCCCCACTGCAGACTGTTAACGAATGTACTCGTACGAACATGTAGAACAGGTTCCCAGATATTTGAGTGTCTGGAATATTTGTTTAGTAATAGAACACAGTACGTTATCCACGACGGAGTGTATTATCAGAGACAAGAGTATCGTCAGGTGTGCCTCAGGAATGTGTTGTGGGACCGCTATTCTTTCCTACGTATACATAGTTGATTTGGCCGATAGAGTGGGCAGTAATCTGCGACGGCTGCTGATGATGCTATGGTGTAGGGGAAGATCTTGAAGTTTAGTGACTATAGGAGGATACAAGATGACTTAGACAAAATTTCTAGTTGGTTTCATGAATGGCAGATTGCTCTAAATGCAGAAAAATGTAATTTAATACAGATGAGTAGGAAAAAGAAGCCTTAATATTACAATACAGTATTAATAGTGCGCAGGTTGACACAGTCACGTCGTTCATATATCTGGGCTTAACGCTCCAAAGCAATGTGAAATGGAACAAGCATGTGAGGATCGTGGTCGGGAAGACGAGTGGTCGACTTCGGTTTATCGGGACGATTTTGGGAAAGTGTGGCTCATCTGCAAATGGAGGTCGCATAGAGAATAGTACTGCTCGAGTGTTTGGGATCAGCACCGGGTCGGATCAAAGGAAGACATCGAAGCAGTTCAGAGGTGGGTGACTAGATCTGTTACCGTTAGCTTTGAGGAACACGCAAGTATTAAGGAGATGCTTCGGGAACTCAACTCTGAGTTCCTGAAGGGAAGGCGACGTTATTTTCGAGAAACACTATCGAGAAAATTTAGAGAGCCAGGATTCGAAGTTGACTGCAGAGCGATTCTACTGCCTCCAACGTTCATTTCGCATAAGGACCACGAAGATAAGATACGAGAAATTCAAGTAACCAAGTACAGTTAAACTCCACCGGAGGGTGGCTTAAATTTGCCAACTTGGAAACACACAATGTTGCTTGTGGGAATATCCCAACAGCCGAAACGAACTCCAAACGACAAAATGTGAACAGTCGTGACTTGCTGGTATATTAAGTCAAAACTCAACTTTCATGTTCAGAATTGGTGAGCCACGAACCTCGTAGCAACCTCGTAGCAACCACGAACCTCGTAGCATCACCACACACTTCGGCACCGCATAGAGGCAGCCAGCGGGCCCGGCCAAATTACGCGCCGCGGAGATTTCCTCGCTGCTCCACGCCAACCAATCAACTGTCCAGGCCCGGAAACGGTGAAAGGACCAAATATACAGGGTTATTACAAATGATTGAAGCGATTTCACAGCTCTACAATAACTTTATTATTTGAGATATTTTCACAATGCTTTGCACACACATACAAAAACTCAAAAAGTTTTTTTAGGCATTCACAAATGTTCGATATGTCCCCCTTTAGTGATTCGGCAGACATCAAGCCGATAATCAAGTTCCTCCCACACTCGGCGCAGCATGTCCCCATCAATGAGTTCGAAAGCATCGTTGATGCGAGCTCGCAGTTCTGGCACGTTTCTTGGTAGAGGAGGTTTAAGCACTGAATCTTTCACAGAACGAAATTGCATGGGGTTAAGTCGGGAGAGCGTGGAGTCCATGACATGAATTGCTGATCATGATCTCCACCACGACCGATCCATCGGTTTTCCAATCTCCTGTTTAAGAAATGCCGAACATCATGATGGAAGTGCGGTGGAGCACCATCCTGTTGAAAGATGAAGTCGGCGCTGTCGGTCTCCAGTTGTGGCATGAGCCAATTTTCCAGCATGTCCAGATACATGTGTCCTGTAACGTTTTTTACGCAGAAGAAAAAGGGGCCGTAAACTTTAAACCGTGAGATTGCTCAAAACACGTTAACTTTTGGTGAATTGCGAATTTGCTGCACGAATGCGTGAGGATTCTCTACCGCCCAGATTCGCACATTGTGTCTGTTCACCATTAAGAAAAAATGTTGCTTCATCACTGAAAACAAATTTCGCACTGAACGCATCCTCTTCCATGAGCTGTTGCAACCGCGCCGAAAATTCAAAGCGTTTGACTTTGTCATCGGATGTCAGGGCTTGTAGCAATTGTAAACGGTAAGGCTTCTGCTTTAGCCTTTTCCGTAAGATTTTCCAAACCGTCGGCTGTGGTACGTTTAGCTCCCTGCTTGCTTTATTCGTCGACTTCCGCGGGCTACGCGTGAAACTTGCCCGCACGCGTTCAACCGTTTCTTCGCTCACTGCAGGCCGACCCGTTGATTTCCCCTTACAGAGGCATCCAGAAGCTTTAAACTGCGCATACCGTCGCCGAATGGAGTTAGCAGTTGGTGGATCTTTATTGAACTTCGTCCTGAAGTGTCGTTGCACTGTTATGACTGACTGATGTGAGTGCATTTCAAGCACGACATACGCTTTCTCGGCTCCTGTCGCCATTTTGTCTCACTGCGCTCTCGAGCGCTCTGGCGGCAGAAACCTGAAGTGCGGCTTCAGCCGAACAAAACTTTATGAGTTTTTCTACGTATCTGTAGTGTGACGTGACCATATGTCAATGAATGGAGCTACAGTGAATTTATGAAATCGCTTCAATCATTCGTAATAGCCCTGTACGTCGACCGATGAGACGACCAACCGAACGTCCATCCCAACCGAACGACCAACCAACGGTCGTCCCGCTCCAACCTCCCTCCGTCGGACAGTTCATGTGTGTCGCCGGCGGTCGGCGAGCTCTGGCTGTCCGCGCCTCACCGGCGCTCCGTCCCCGACTTCACTGCTGCTGCGTCCCGACTGCATTGCTGGTCCGTCCCGAACTCACTGCTAGACACACGACGACCCGGAAAAACTGTCGGTCGCTCCAGAGATGGTGCGACAGTGCACTTATCGACACACGCTGCAGTACCGTAATAGAAGATGACAAACAATAAATGGGATAAACGCGAGTCGTGCACGGCTCAGCGTACAGATAGTCGTTTTTCCCTTGCTCTATCTGCGAGTGGAACAGGAAAGGAAATTACTAGTACTGGTACAGGGTACTCTTGCGGAGTAAGTATGTAGGTGTAGATGTAAATGAACACCTTGCCTGAGCCGGCCGGAGTGGCCGAGTGGTTCTAGGCGCTACAGTCGCGAACCGCGCGACCGCTACGGTCGCAGGTTCAAATCCTGCCTCGGGCATGGATGTGTGTGATGTCCTTAGGTTAGTTAGGTTTAAGTAGTTCTAAGTTCTAGGGGACTGATGACCAAAGAAGTTAAGTCCCATAGTGCTCAGAGCCATTTTTTTTTAACCTTGCCTGATCGTTACTGATACTCCAGAGGCCAGCTTTATTCTAGTCTTCCTTTCTACAGTGTTATGTTCTGTAGTACTTCTGTGCATTCTTGACGAGTTTGTCATAGCTAGTTTCGTACTATCGTCATCTACACACAAAACACACTGTTTATGAAGACAGTGTAACCTCCCCGCAGAAATGATTGAAAATTTTTAAATGTTAATGGACATCGTGCTAAACGTAACCTCCCAGCAGAAATAAAAGAAAAGTCTATGATAACGAAAACGAGCCAAATGCTTGCTCCCCACAAAAATTATATAATAATACTGAACCAAATGTAAACTCGACACAAAAATTGAGAAATGAACATTAATCATTAAACCCACAATAATAGGGCGGCATCGCTGACCTTAGGCCCTGTGCAACAATTAATCTGATAAATTGATTCTGGGAGGAAAAGCATAGGAAATATTGTTTCAATTAGAATGATTCTTTTTTTAAAATCGATTGCTTTGAAAACAAAATTATTATTGGGGCATTTCTTGAACAAATTGATTACAATTAACATACATTACATTATCAGATGTGCGCAATGCTGCTTCATTACCTTATTTAACAATATACCTCGTCCCGAATCGTGACCAGAGACCCATGTCGACGCCCGCCGACTCCTCACACACAACTCCCGACTGAGTACAACTCGCAACTGCCTACTCGCAACTGAACACTCGCGCGGTCAAGCGCAGACTAGCAACGATAAATAACTCTCTGGTCAGAGATTCTGTCATGCCTCGCCATCGCTGTTAATGAATACACTGAATACATACGTGTTTCAACAGATACCACGAAATTAACGATGGCAAGCTATATACTAGGATGTACTGAAAAGTAATGCCCTCGAATTTTTTATGTGAAAACTCAAGTTTTTCTTAAATTAAAATAAACGTTATTAACATTGTTCGTCTCTATTCTTCATACTTGCTGCCCTCAGCCGCAAGAAGGAGCCGTACTGTAGCGTCCAACATGGCGGTATGTAGCGTAACTATGTCGATGCGTGAGGAGCAGTGCCGCATTCGAGCTTCGAATTCAAAGAATTCGTCCACGTGACAACGCCGGACCACACACGACCGCTGCGACATCTGCAACAATCCGAGGCCTTGGCTTCTCATCGATCATCCTCCCTACAGTACCCGCTTGGCCCCGTCCGATTTTCATCTCTTTCCAAAATTTATTTTTGAACGCCTTCGAGGACATCACTTTGATAGTGATAAAGCGCCGTAAGTAGAGGTGAGGTTGTGTGTTGTGACTTGGCAAGACAGCCAAGCCACTAGGAGGTAGCCGAAAGGCACGCGTTTAAGCTCGCGCAGGCTGGCGTGAGGTCTGGAACAGTTAAATGAATAGAGACTAGCAAAAAAGGTACGTAGCTTCTGGAATACTTAACTTTAATCCATAATTGGTGAACATCGGTCTGACGGTACATGCATCACAAGATAAATAGCAAATGATAATGGCGCCTTGCTAGGTCGTAGCAAATGACGTAGCTGAAGGCTATGCTAACTATCGTCTCGGCAAATGAGAACGTAATTTGTCAGTGAACCATCGCTAGCAAAGTCGGCTGTACAACTGGGACGAGTGCTAGGAAGTCTCTCTAAACCTGCCGTGTGGCGGCGCTCGGTCTGCAATCACTGACAGTGGCGACACGCGTGTCCGACGTATACTACCGGACCGCGGCCGATTTAAAGGCTACCACCTAGCAAGTGTGGTGTCTGGCGGTGACACCGCATTGTGGATCCGTCAACAAAGTCAAACATTCTACAGAGGCCATATCAACAAACTGGTCTCTCCCTGGGAGAAACGTGTTCATTGCCACGGTGACTGGGGTGAGAAATGAATATGTAAATATGAAGAATAAATATACAGAATGTTAAACGCTAGTTTCCTTTAAAAAAGGAGTTTTCACGTAAAAAATTCGGCATTACTTCCCAGCACGCACTGAAATTAGTACTGAAGGTACATTCTAGAAAATAATTCCTGAGTAAAAGTATCCACTGATGGTTGCACAAATGCGCTGAAACATATTTTAGCGACTTTTTGCGTAGAAAACGGACCTGAACTCTCACAGTTGCCTACGAAGAGTACGGTAGCAAAGAATCACTCGCGAATGCGGAGCGTGACTGTGGTATTCTCTATAGGCAGTGCAGCTTTCCGCTAGTATAAGTTCATCTCCATTGAGAGTGTACGCTCTGGAGAAGCCTTTTTCTGGAAACCTGTTTCCTGTTAGCGGAAGAACTTTCACACACCAGCAGAATACGCGCTGATTGCAGATCGCTGCGTGAGAGTAATTCCTCCGCCGGACACGGATCGCCAGCTTTCTCTCGCAGCATCAGAAATGGGCCTGACGTACACAGTTCGCCGTAACTTCGCATCTTTCTGTCTTGTTGCCCGCGACTCGTGTGCTTGAGATAACATTTGAGGATGCTCTTTCTGAACATATCCACTGCTTCTACACACTTTGTAATTTCATAAAAATCCATATACACTCCTGGAAATGGAAAAAAGAACACACTGACACCGGTGTGTCAGACCCACCATACTTGCTCCGGACACTGCGAGAGGGCTGTACAAGCAATGATCACACGCACGGCACAGCGGACACACCAGGAACCGCGGTGTTGGCCGTCGAATGGCGCTAGCTGCGCAGCATTTGTGCACCGCCGCCGTCAGTGTCAGCCAGACCGGCAAGGGAACT
This sequence comes from Schistocerca serialis cubense, assembly GCF_023864345.2. Taxonomy (NCBI): domain Eukaryota; kingdom Metazoa; phylum Arthropoda; class Insecta; order Orthoptera; family Acrididae; genus Schistocerca; species Schistocerca serialis. The sequence goes on along the minus strand of NC_064639.1, from coordinate 113,902,814 downwards.
TGCTGTTCCAACAGGACAATGCACGTCCGCATGTATCCCGTGCCACCCAACGTGCTCTAGAAGGTGTAAGTCAACTACCCTGGCCAGCAAGATCTCCGGATCTGTCCCCCATTGAGCATGTTTGGGACTGGATGAAGCGTCGTCTCACGCGGTCTGCACGTCCAGCACGAACGCTGGTCCAACTGAGGCGCCAGGTGGAAATGGCATGGCAAGCCGTTCCACAGGACTACATCCAGCATCTCTACGATCGTCTCCATGGGAGAATAGCAGCCTGCATTGCTGCGAAAGGTGGATATACACTGTACTAGTGCCGACATTGTGCATGCTCTGTTGCCTGCGTCTATGTGCCTGTGGTTCTGTCAGTGTGATCATGTGATGTATCTGACCCCAGGAATGTGTCAATAAAGTTTCCCCTTCCTGGGACAATGAATTCACGGTGTTCTTATTTCAATTTCCAGGAGTGTAGATGTTCATAACTGAGCTTCCGGAAGACTGGAGCTATGTACAGCTCGACAATCTGAAGACACCTGCACTACGAAATGGTAGATAATATGTTGAAATGTCTTCTCGGATGCATATTTCTGTCTGGTTACTGTACTGTTAGGCTGAGAATGACAACTATGAATGTCCTCTGTATATCTCTTGAACTTTATCCCGTATCTGGGTATGTTAATTTTTCGGATGTGGCAATGTTACTGGTAGAGGATGGCGTGACAAAATTTGTGTACTCCCAACTGTCAGTGTCAAGTGTTACTATACGTCAAAGTGTGCGTATCGTGCGTGTAACTGAGGCAGTACTTTGGTACCAGCCCTGTATTCACTTAGTCAGATGTGGGAAACCGACTAAAAACCACGTTCACACTGGCCGGCCCACCGTCTTCACGAATACCGGAAGCAGCACGCTAACGTGCGAGGCTAAGCCGGCCGGAGTGGCCGAGCGGTTCTAGGCGCTTCAGTCCGGAACTGCGTGACCGCTAGGGTCGCAGGTTCGAATCCTGCCTCGGGCATGGATGTGTGTGATGTCTTTAGGTTAGTTACGTTTAAGTAGTTCTAAGTTCTAGGGGACTGATGACCACAGAAGTTAAGTCCCATAGTGCTCAGAGCCATTTGAACCATTTTTTGCGAGGCTATACATATGATGAAAGTTATCGTCGGACCTTATTCCTTTCTCAAAATTTTCTTAGTATATCTAGTGAAAAATTTATGTAGCACGTGCCCTAGCTAGAATTCACTGTGTCATTTACCTAATCGTTCAAATAACATGGCAGCCAAAAACATACACTATAAAATTTCTATCATTTTTGCGCATCAGAGAGATAATTTCATCCAAATTTAATCAAGATGTATTCATCATTTGTCTACAGAAGATCTTGATGCTGTGCTCCATTTTACCATAGGCCTACACTATAAATTTCTTCGTTCCATATTCGAATGCTGGAAGCATCTGCATTTTTACCCTTTAATCCTTCACTCGATCCATTATCAGATTAACCACACTGGTTTCCACGAATTTGCAATGAATCATAATGCGGCAATAATACGAAAATGTATAGTAATTAGCACGTGTGATGATAATGCTAACACTGGAATGCTGCTAAAAGCTGCGTGTGAAAACAAGTGGTGCTCAAACCTGCTTACGTCATCTGTAAATAATAGATATTTGCATTAATTTACCTATCGGAACGGCGGCTGATCTCTATTAATTTCATAGTGTTAGCCTATCACTTGGCGCTTGGTGACGGGATTATTTGTATCAGTGTTGTGTTAATAAACTGTAAAACTGTGATATACTATGTGATAAAAAGTATCCTAATACCCGACAAAAAACATATGCTTTTCATATTAGGTGCACTGTGCTGCCAGCTGCTGCCAGGTACTTCATATCAGCGACCTCAGTAGTCATTACACATCGTGAGAGAGCAGAATGGGGCGCTCCGCGGAACACACGATTTCGAACGTGGTCAGGTGATCGGATGTCACTTGTGTCACAGCCAGCCGAAGTGGCCGTGCGGTTATAGGCGCTGCAGTCTGGAACCGCAAGACCGCTACGGTCGCAGGTTCGAATCCTGCCTCGGGCATGGATGTTTGTGATGTCCTTAGGTTAGTTAGGTTTAAATAGTTCTAAGTTCTAGGGGACTAATGACCTCAGCGGTTGAGTCCCATAGTGCTCAGAGCCATTTGAACCATTTGAACTCGTGTCACACGTCTGTACGCGAGTTTTCCACACTCCTAAACATCCCTCGGTCTACTGTTTCCGGTTGGTTCAAATGGCTCTGAGCACTATGGGACTTAACATCTATCAGTCCCCTAGAACTTAGAACTACTTAAACCTAACTAACCTAAGGACATCACACAACACCCAGCCATCATGAGGCAGAGAAAATCCCTGACCCCGCCGGGAATCGAACCCGGGAACCCGGGCGTGGGAAGCGAGAACGCTACCGCACGACCACGAGCTGCGGGCCTACTGTTTCCGGTTTGATAGTGATGTGGAAACGTGAAGGGACACGTACAGCACAAAAGCGTACAGGCCGACCTCGTCTGTTGACTGACAGAGACCCCCGACAGTTGAAGAGGGTCGTAGTGTGTAATAGGCAAACATCTATCTAGATCATCACACAGGAATTCCAGACAGTATCAGGATCCACTGCAAGTACTATGACAGTTGGGAGGGACGTGAGAAAACTCATGCTCATAAGCCACACAACACGCCGGTAAATGCCAAACGACGCTTCGCTCGGTGTAAGGAGCGTAAACGTTGGACGATTTAACTGTGGGAAAACGTAGTGTGGAGTGACGAATCACGGTACACAATTTGGCTATCCTATGGCAGGGAGTGGGTATGGCGAATGCCCGGTGAACGTCATCTGCCAACGTGGGTAGTGTCAACAGTAAAATTCGGAGGCGGTGGTGTTATGGTGTGGTCGGGTTTTTCATAGAAGGGGGTTGCACCCCTTGTTGTTTTGTGTGGCACTATCACAGCACAGGCCTACATTGATGTTTGAAGCACCTTCTTGCTCCCCACTGTTGAAGAGCAATTCGGGGATGGCGATTGCATCTTTCAACACGATCGAGCACTTGTTCATAATGCACGGCCTGTGGCGGAGTGGTTACACGATAATAACATCCCTGTAATGGACTGGCCTGCACAGAGTCCTAACCTGAATCCTACAGAACACCTTTGGGATGTTTTGGAACGCCGACTTTGCGCCAGGCCTCACCGACCGACATCGATACCTCTCCTCAGTACAGCACTCCGTGAAGAATGGGCTGCCATTTCCGAAGAACCCTTCCAGCACCTGATTGAACGTATGCCTGCGAGAGTGGAAGCTGTCATCAAGGCTAAGGGTGGGACAACACTATATTGAATTTCAGCACTACCGATGGAGGGCGCCACGAACTTGTAAGGCATTTTTAGCCGCGTATCCGGATAGTTTTGATCACATAGTGTATATTTATTGTGTTTTTCCTGGTTATAACAGTTGATAGGAAGTTCTGTGGTTTCCTAAGGAATGGTACCGTCTTTGAATATTTTTTCTGATGAAAGTTGTCGATTTACAGGTCAGCACCTTATAGAACGAGTACTTATGAACAGATTGGTCAATAAAAATTGATCAGCTGACGTAACTCATTGCTGGAATTTTTTAAGTACTGACAAATAATTGCCCCTTGTAAATGTTCTGTTTTACATACTATAGGAAGTGTTCATTTGAATTTTTTGAAAGAAGATTTTTAGTTTTTCATCCAAAAATCAATTGTATTCAAATTCCTGTTAAAAAGTAAAAACATATTTTTGACTGCAAACGACTTTCATTCGAAATAATTGAATGAAAAGAAGTCTAGAAAATTTTAGTCAGTCGTTTATTATTTGTCTGCCGTTTCTATGAAATAATAAAAGAGAAAATAAATTAAGGATATAGCAATAAAACAATAACTTAACAATTCATTCATTGTTTATAATAAAAATTTAAAAATACATGATCTGCTGCCTGTGCCTACGTAATACGTCTTTATCTGTTTGTGGCGCAACAAGAAAGCAGAACAAGAAAAATAGTCTCCAATCTCGCTTTTCCACCCGTTAGCACTGACTACTCCTAATTCCCAAATAGTTGTACGATACTCGATTACAACATGATTTTTGAAAAGAGTTTAAAAAAAAATTAGAAATAGTACCTGAAAAGTGATAATTTTTTTTAATAGCATTCAACCCCTTAGTACTTTTTGAGATAAGTAGCAAACAGCATATGGACTAAGTTTTATTTTATGTGCCTATTTTAAATGGAATTTTGATTCTAGGTATATTGTATGGTATAATGCAAGAGCCTGAGAGAGTCCTACAACTTTTCAATCATTGTTCGAAGTCTGCGTTTATTATTGGAAATAATACCAATTAAAAGCTGAAAATCCGTTATTTCAGAAATCAGTCTTTTTAACAGTTTCAATAGATAGGTTAAACTGGAGATGAGAAAAGAACGGTGCAACGGAGAAAAGGATTATTTCAGCGACAACCGCCATCCCTAATAGGGGACGTGGGAGGGGTGGGCTGACGATGTCTGAGCGTCGACATCCTCCCTTATAACAGTATAAGGTTTTAATAGTACAGCAGTCTCACCTACAATGTTACCTTTTTCCAGGATTTAGAGTTTAACCATGAAAGTGATCGAACTGTAATTCGGCACCTGAAATGTTACGTATTGAGGGGATGCGACCGTTATTCTAGCGGGAATCGAACCAACTTTATTATAAATGGAGAGTAAAACTGTGGTCACGCAAATAAATACGGCTGCCAGCCTAATTAGACAGCAGTGGTTTTACGTACATGTACATTAAACAAAGTAAAATAATCACCACATTAAACACCACTCTACTGAGAAATTTGAATGGAATTTGGATACAAAAGGACAAAAGCGCACACAACTATGTTTTAGTGAAGTGAGTAACCATGAGGCAGACAGATAAATGTTTAAATGTATTGGTGACAAAATACTTCACACTAATGTACACCGCCTGCTTTCGAGTGTAAACGATATTGCTAATTATAACGTACCACTCAACAGAAGACTAGTATTAAAATTCGGAAATGAGATGGCTCTAATATTTCATAGCAGAAGGACAGTAATTTTGAAGTAGTTACCAGGCTGTTATTTTAACTAACATGAACTAATAGAGTTTACAGAATGTATAGAAGTTTTGTTTAACTGTTCCAGCCTATACTTGGTTTCTGTAACCACTGGTCTACTTTGCAGAGTTTAATATCTGTGCAGTGATTTTAGCAATAATTGAAATTCATCACTACTTCTAAACACTTATTCTTTTGCTATAATTTAACTTATCATTTCATAGACAAGATTCAGAAAATTATTGCCCACGAAATTTAGCAACAATTTTAAACAATACTTACTATACAGGGTGAGTCACTAACTATTGCTGTCAGGAATAACTCCGAAAGTATGATAGTAGCTGAAAAGTTTGTGGGTCAAATGCTGCATGGGAGAACAGGGGCCATAATATGACGTTGGTTTTCTGTTGCTAGGAGGGGTCGAGTCAGAGATATGAAGGTAAACTTCGTTTTTTTTTATTATTTTTTTTATGGGATGCTACAGTTTGGCACTTATTTTCTTATAGCGACTTTCGAGACAAATCCAATTATGTGTAGCATTAAGGTCTTTGAAGGTCAACGAAAGTCACGTCCATTTACAGAAGGTGTTCGAAGTGATGAGCCCGGGCCTCCTCGTGGGTTAACCTGGCCCTGTGTATCCCAGCACAAAATTTAACTACACTTAATTTCGTACAGACAAGGTCCTGAAAATTAATCTGGTGAGAAGCCTCTTTAGAGCAGACACTTTCAGTTTGCCTGTGTACCACACCAAGTGACTTTTGTGTCTGTGGTTGTTACAAGACGAAATTTTAATGTTATTTGGCTCGCCCAGTTTTATTGGGTTTTCAGTGTTCTAGCAGTTACAGTATCTTCTGTTTCAGTATTATGTATTTATTTGTTAAAAAATATAAAGAAGAATCTCTGCGAAGTTATGCATTTTCTTCTGTGGGACTAATAGTTTGGGCACAGAGAACCAGAGAATATGACAAACGCGCGAGTGCATTTTGAAACTGTAGTGAGTTGCATAACACCTATCGGTAGGGGCAGCTGAATCGACCTGTACAATAAAATAGCTACAACAAGAAGAAATTCAGATGAGAAACGGGTATTCATTGGACAAATATATTATACTACAACTGACATGTGATTACATTTTCACGCAATTTCGGTGCATAGATCCTGAGAAATCAGTACCCAGAACAACCACCTCTGGCCGTAATGACGCCCTTGATACGCCTGGGCATTGAGTCAAACAGAGCTTGGATGACGCGTAAAGGTACACCTGCCCATGCAGCTTCAACACGATACAACAGTTCATCAAGAGTAGTGACTGACGTATTGTGACGAGCCAGTTGCTCGGCCACCATAGACTAGACGTTTTGAATTGGTGAGACATCTGGAGAATGTGCTGGCCAGGGCAGCAGTCGAACATTTTCTGTATCCACATGCGGTCGAGCATTATCCTGCTGAAATGTAGGGTTTGAAAAAATTGCTCTGAGCACTATGGGACTTAACTTCTGAGATCATCAGTCCCCTATAACTTAGAACTACTTAAACCTAACTTACCTAAGGACATCACACACATCCATGCCCGAGGCAGGATTCGAACCCGCGACCGTAGCGAAATGTAGGGTTTCCCAGGGATCGAATGAAGGGTAGAGCCACGGGTCGTAACACATCTGAAATTTAACGTCCACTGTTCAAAGTGCCGTCAATGCGAACAAGAGGTGACCGAGACGTGTAACCAATGGGTGCCCATACTATCACGCCGGGTGATACGCCAGTATGGCGATGACGAATATACGCTTCCGATGTCCATTCACCGCGATGTCGCCAAACGCGGATGCGACCATCATGATGTTGTAAACAGAACCTCGATTCATCCGAAAAAATGACGTTCTGCCATTCGTGCACCCAAGGTCGTCGTTGGGTACACCATCGCAGGCGCTCATGTCTGATGCTGCGTCAAGGGTAACCGCAGCCATGGTCTCCGAGCTGATAGTCCATGCTGCTGAAAACGTCGTCGAACTGTTCGTGCAGATGGTTGTTGTCTTGCAAACGTCCCCGACTGTTGACTCAGGGATCGAGACGTGGCTGCACGATCCGTTACAGCCATGCGGATAAGATGCCTGTCATCTCGACTGCTAGTGACACGTGGCCGTTGGGATCGAGCACGGCGTTCCGTATTACTCTCCTGAACCCACTGATTCCATATTCTGCTAACAAGTCATTGGATCTCGACCAACGCGAGCAGCAATGTCCCGATACGATAAACCGCAATCGTGATAGGCTGCAATCCGACCTTTATCAAAGTCGGATACGTGATGGTACGCATTTCTCCTCCTTACACGAGGCGTCACAACAACGTTTCACCAGGCAACTCCGGTCAACCGCTGTTTGTGTATGAGAAATCGGTTGGAAACTTTCCTTGTGTCAGCACGTTGTAGGTGTCGCCACCGGTGCCAATCTTTTGTGAATGCTCTGAAAAGCTAATCATTTGCATATCACAGCATCTTCTTCCTGTCGGTTAAATTTCGCGTCTTTAGGACGTCATCTTCGTGGTGTAGCAATTTTAATGGCCAATAGTGTATATATATACAGGGTGAGTCACCTAACGTTGCCGCTGGATATTTTTCGTAAACCACATCAAATACTGACGAACCGATTCCACAGACCGAACGTGAGGAGAGGGGCTAGTGTAATTGTTTAATACAAACCATACAAAAATGCACGGAAGTATGTTTTTTAACACAAACATACATTTTTTTTAAATTGAACCACGTTAGTTTTGTTAGCACATCTGAACATATAAACAAATACGTAATCAGTGCCGTTTGTTGCATTGTAAAATGTTAATTACTTCCGGAAATATTGTAACCTAAAGTTGACGCTTGAAACCTCCGACGTTCAGCTGCGTGTTGTAACAAACACGGGCCACGGTCGGCGAGCAGCATCTGCAGGGACATGTTTACGATGACGACCGTGTTTACGAGTGTGGCTGTAGTGCACTGTTGTGGTTTGGTCTAGCTGTCGCAGTGTCCGCATGTAGCGCTTGCTGCTATTGTTATTCTGCATTCGTCTCCGCACGCAGACCAACTGTAGTACACCGTGTTACCAGACGTCTGTGATAGTGTAGTGTTGTAGGAACTGTGACCATGGTGTATTCGAACTCTGAAAAGGCGGAGATGATACTCATCTATGGCGAGTGTCGACGAAATGCAGCTGAAGCCTGCGGGGTGTATGCAGAACGGTACCCGGACAGAGAGCATCCAATGTGTCGCACATTGCAAAACATCTACCGCCAACTGTATGCAACAGGTATGGTCGTAGCACGCAAACGGGTCCGTAACAGGCCCGTCACAGGAGAAGCGGGTGCAGTTGGTGTGTTAGCTGCTGTTGCCATGAACCCACACATGAGTAGACGGGACATTGCGAGAGCCGGTGGACTGAGTCAAAGTATTGTCATGCGCATACTGCATAGTCACCGCTTTCATCCGTTTCATGTGTCGCTACATCAGCAATTACATGGTGATGACTTTAATCATCGAGTGCAATTCTGTCAATGGGCATTAACAGAGATTGCGTTGCAGTTCTACCTATAATGTTACTTAAAATCCGTCTTCATTGCAAATTTTTAATTCATATGACCGGTTTCGGTTCATTCAGAGCCATCTTCAGATCTGATATTTCAGTTACAGGAGTAACACTTCCAAATCCAGCAACTTTCACATGCTACTTTCACGTAGAGTTGCTGGATTTGGACGGGTTACTCCTGTAACTGAAATATCAGATCTGAAGATGGTTCTGAATGAACCGAAACCGGTCATATGAATAAAATTTTGCAATCAAGACGGATTTTAAGTAACATTATAAAATCACTGATTGCTGTTATCCCATAAGACATTAGGTCTGTGTTTGCAGTTCTACCTGTTCACCGATGAAGCGTGTTTCACAAACCACAGGGCAGTGAATCTACGGAACGCACATTACTGGTCCGTGGACAATCCTCGCTGGCTCAGACAGGTAGAGCGACAGCGACCGTGGACTGTAAATGTATGGTGCGGAATCATTGGCGACCACCTCATTGGTCCTCATTTCATTGCAGGGGCACAAACAGCTGCAACATACATCGCGTTTCTACAGAATGATCTGCCAACGTTGCTCGAAAATGTCCCGCTGGAAACGCGTCGACGCATGTGGTATCAGCATGATGGTGCACCTGCACATTCCGCAATTAACACTAGGCTGACCCTTGACAGGATGTTCGACGGGCGTTTCATAGGACGTGGAGGACGCATAAATTGGCCAGCCTGTTCTCCTGATCTTACACCTCTGGACTTCTTTCTGTGGGGTACGTTAAAGGAGAATGTGTGCCGTGATGTGCCTACAACCCCAGAGGATATGAAACAAGGTATTGAGGCAGCCTGCGGCGACATTACACCAGATGTACTGCGGCATGTACGACATTCATTACGCCAGAGATTGCAATTGTGTGCAGAAAATGATGGCCACCACATTGAACATCTATTGGCCTGACATGTCGGGACACACTCTATTCCACTCCGTAATTGAAAACGGAAACCATGTGTGTATGTGTACCTCACCCCTCATGGTAATGTACATGTGCGTCAGTGAAAAAGACCAATAAAAAGGTGTTAGCATGTGGACGTAATGTGCTGTTCCAGTCTCTTCTGTACCTAAGGTCCATCACCGTTCCGTTTGGATCGCCACGTAATTCTTTGCTCTCCGATACACACGATCGAACAGCGGAGGAGTGGTACTCAAGCGTCAACTTTAGGTTACAATATCTCCGGATGTAATTAACATTTTACAATGCAACAAACGGCAGTGATTACGTATTTGTTTATATGTTCAGATGTGCTAACAAAACTAACGGGGTTCCATTTAAAAAAAACGTAGGTTTGTGTTAAAAAACATACTTCCGTGCATTTTTTTATGGTTTGTATTAACCAATTACACTAGCCCCTCTCCTCACGTTCGGTCTGTGGAATCGATTCGTCAGCACTTGATGTGGTTTACGAAATATATCCAGCAGTAATGTTAGGTGACTCACCCTGTATATATATCTGGTTACCTAAAGTTACAGAATAAGAACAACTATTTCCATACGATTTATGTCGAAGAATATAAAAAACAGAGATATTGCTGTATCTATGGGAAACATAGATGTTTTGCAAAAGTATCATACCAAAGATAAGTGTTACACTGGCATCCATCGGAAAGATTTCATTCCGATCGTATGGTAAGCATTTCCGCCTGCTGGAGGAGCCCTTCGTGTGAGCCATTCCCTTGCCTGCGCTGTCCAGCCCGCCCTGCGGTCTGAACCTGGTGTGTGGAGACAGGCGCAAACAGCACGCCGTATGCCGATATGCGCCATAAAACGCCGGGACGCTCGCGTCCCGTGTCCACGGCCGGGAAGTAAATGCGTCCGCGATTCGGCGTCTGAGTGTGCTGTCGCTCCCCGTCTCAATACGCGGGCCCAGCGCGGTATAATGCAGCAGGCCTCCCGCAGAGATCGAGGACGCTGCCGACCGACTTGCCTTTATGTGGCCATCGTTGTCGAGAGAGCACCGCGAAAGAAAGAAGGCAAAAAAGAAGTCTTTCGCTCAGAGATGCTGCTCGAGAATCCTTCACATAAACAGCAGGACTGCTAGAGAAGCAGGGGGAATGACGGGGAAGGGAGGAGGACGAGGGGAGAGGGGCGGGGGATGAAAAGTGGGAGGAAAGAAAAAAAAAAATCCTGCAACTCTTATTCGGCCGAACTGACTCTTCCCGGCAGTTGTCTGGTAGGCGTACGAGAGCGCCTAAAACGAACAAATAAAAGAAATAATAAAATAAAATGGAAACGAGGATGAGACGAAGAGTTGTACTCCACTTTCTAGGGATTTTTATTTCGGATAACGAATAAGTAAACCGATATCTGGAATGTTGCGCTCGCAGTTAAAGACCTTTCAAATGGTACGAACTTCAGTGCCGATATTGAAATTTGCCCATTTTGTATTAACTCGTGATGGAGTGTGCCTTCTTCCACTCGCCTCCAACAGAATATAGGAAGAGACGGCAGCGTTCGGCAGTCCACTGTAGTTTTTTGGACAACATGGTTGTGGAGATGAAGCAGCGATTAGTATGATTAATCAATTATTTAAAAACAGTGTTAATCGCATTTATTTTTATACCGCCAACCGGTTTCAGCCCGACGTAGGGGTCATCTTCTGGGCGTTTACACCATTGGTCGATTGCTGGTGGTGTCACTCCTGTCTACATAACGGCAGGAAACTATGTAGACAGGAGTGACACCACCAGCAGTCAAATGGTTCAAATGGCTCTGAGCACTATGCGACTTAACTTCTGAGGTCATCAGTCGCCTAGAACTTAGAACTAATTAAACCTAACTAACCTAAGGACATCAAACACATCCATGCCCGAGGCAGGATTCGAACCTGCGACCGTAGCGGTCGCTCGGTTCCAGACTGTAGCGTCTAGAACCGCACGGCCACTCCGGCCGGCCCACCAGCAGTCGACCAATGGTGAAAACGCCCAGAAGATGACCCCTACGTCGGGTTGTAACCGGTTGGCGGGATAATAATAACAATAAATGCGATGAAGACTGTTTGTGAATAATTGAGTCCACTGTAGTGACTCGTCAAATATTACCAGCTGAGGTTTCCACGTTGAGCTAGTGGTAATTTGTGTGGAGCATCATTTGGCTTTCACGTTTTTGCAGAGACAGCTGGAAAACTGTGACTGTTGTAGCCTCTAGATTGAAAGTGGACTTCGTACCAGTCAAACTGCACATCGTACGGCGAAATGAATTCTGCTACCAGGACAGCAAATTAACGTATGACGGACGGAGGAAGGAGGACATAAAAAGCAGACTGACACTGCCAAAAAAGGACTTCCTGTCCAACGGAAGTCTACTAGTATCAAACCATAGACGTCAGGAAGAAATTTCTGAGAATGTACGTCTGGAGCACAGCATTGTATGGTAGCGAAACGTGGACTGTGGGAAAACCGGAATAGAAGAGAATAGAAGCATTTGAGATGTGCTGCTACAGACGAATGCTGAAAATTAGTTGGACTGATAAGATAAGGAATGAAGAGGTTTTGCGCAAAATCGGAGAGGAAAGGAATATGTGGAAAACACTGGTAAGGAGAAAGGACAGGATAAGACATTTGTTAAGACATGAGGAAATGACTTCAATGGTACTGGAGGGAGCTGTAGAGGGCAAAAACTGTAGAGTATGACAGAGACTGGACTATATCCAGCAAATAACTGAGGATGTAGGTTGCAAGTGCTACTCTGAGATGAGAAGTTTGTCACAGGATAAGAATTCGTGGAGGAATAAAGATTCATGTAAAGACCAGAAGAAGATTAAATGAAATTAAGGAGTGGGAAGGTATCCCTATTTTGAGAAAAGCAAAGCACAGCAAGAAAATGCAGCTACCTGCCTTGGATGTTACAAGCCAAATCTTGAATAAAAGATGGAAGATTTGAGTGAAATGATGCAGTACCATACAAATAATGACCACATACTGTTTTACAAAACTAGAATGAATTTTTACTGTCGTTTACTGGGTACCGAATTGTCGCAGGTAGACCTTTTCTTTACATTTCCACTTTCAGTACGTTTTTCATACTTTTTCAATGTCTGCAATTTCCTTTGGATGCTACATCCATACGGTGCTTAACTTTCACATAAAACACATCAATAGTGCGGTTATGATGATTAATTACCTAGTATACTTGAAACTCATTTTCCTTAAATTTATGATTTAGGTCCTTAAGCCACTTTATTTCAAGTCTTCAATTGTCACATCTCCCCTCGCAACCACAGTCAGAGAGATCGCAATTAACTGACGGAAAGTCGAGTAAAACAAAAGTGATTTCCGGCGTTGCGCAAGGTAGTGTTACAGGTCCTCTGCTATTCCTTTTCTATGTACACGATTTAGCAGACAAGCTGAGCAGCCGTCTTAGATTGTTTGCCTATGATGCTATCGTTTATCGTCTAGTAAAGTCATCAGAAGATGAAAACAAATTAGAAAACGATTTAGGAAAGATTGTATGATGCAAAAATTGGTAGTTGACCCTAAATAACGAAAAGTGTGAGGTGACCCATACGAGTGCTAAAAGGAGTCCGTTAAAGTTCGGTTACACAATAAATCAATCAAATCTAAAGGCCGTAAATTCAACTAAATGCCTAGGACTTATAATTAGGAACAACTTGAATTGGAAAAAACACATAGAAAATATTATGGGCAAGGCGAACCAAAAACTGCGATTTATTGGCAGAACGCTCCGAAAATGCAACAAATCTACTAAAGAGACAGACTACAATACGCTTGTTCCTCCATTTTTGGAGTACTGCTGCGCAGTGAGTGATCCTCACCAGACAGGATTAAAGAAGTACATCGAGGAACTTGAGAGAAGAGCAGCACGTTTTGTATTATCGAGAAATAGGCGAGACAGAGTCACTGACATGGTTAAGGACTTGGGTTAGACATGACTAAAAAGAAAAGGTGTTTTTCGTTGCGGCGTAATCTTCTCACCAAATTTCAATCATCACGTTTCGTGGCGATCGAAATTATTAAACAACCTGACAACATCAACAGAGAAGATGGCTACAAACTCCCGGCGTCCTGGCTGCCGGCCATCCTAGTCCAACGGGCCGCGAGTGGTCGCGGGGCAGAAGCTATATACACGGGACACGGACGTATCTGCACAAACAGCTGTAGAGCAGCTGTCAGTCCACTTCCGCGCACACCAGGAGGAAAACTTGCCGACCAGAAGCCGAACGCTGATTGGCGGACAGCTACCAATCGTTGACGACATGGACATCCACGAATAGCCTCTTTCTTTCCATCTTCCCTTACGTCATGACTAGGCAATCATATTAGAGGGCCAATTAAAAGTTTTACAACAGAGACGTCAGACATCAAATGGTTCAAATGGCTCTGGGCACTATGCGACTTAACTTCTGAGGTCATCAGTCGCCTAGAACTTAGAACTAATTAAACCTAACTAATCTAAGGACATCACACACATCCATGCCCAAGGCAGGATTCGAACCTGCGACCGTAGCAGTCGCTCGGTTCCAGACTGCAGCGCCTAGAACCGCACGGCCACTCCGCCCGGCCGTCAGACATCGATGTTGTTGTTGTGGTCTTCAGTCCTGAGACTGGTTTGATGCAGCTCTCCATGCTACTCTATCCTGTACAAGCCTCTTCATCTCCCAGTACCTACCGCAACCTACATCCTTCTGAATCTGCTTAGTGTATTCATCTCTTGGTCTCCCTCTACGCAGACATCGATAGTCTGTAATAAATACAAGCACCTATCCCCATGCGAAACCAGTCGTGCCCTGAGGACAGCCGTTGCAATTCGGCCGAAACGTCGGCTTTAGTTTATTATTGTTGTTAGTTTTTAGCAGGTGTTGACAGATGTGAAAATTACCGAACTATCAGTTTAATAAGTCACACCTGCAAAATACTAACACGAATTCTTTACAGACGAATGGAAAAACTAGTAGAAGCCAACCTCGGGGAAGATCAGTTTGGATTCCGTAGAAACACTGGAACACGAGAGGCAATACTGACCTTACGACTTATCTTAGAAGAAAGATAAGGAAAGGCAAACCTACGTTTCTAGCATTTGTAGACTTAGAGAAAGCTTTTGACAATGTTGACTGGAACACTCTCTTTCAAATTCTAAAGGTAGCAGGGGTAAAATACAGGGAGCGAAAGGCTATTTACAATTTGTACAAAAACCAGATGGCAGTTATAAGAGTTGAGGGACATGAAAGGGAAGCGGTGGTTGGGAAGGGAGTAAGACAGGGTTGTAGCCTCTCCCCGATGTTGTTCAATCTGTATATTGAGCAAGCAGTAAAGGAAACAAAAGAAAAATTCGGAGTAGGTATTAAAATCCATGGAGAAGAAATAAAAACTTTGAGGTTCGCCGATGACATTGTAATTCTGTCAGAGACAGCAAAAGACTTGGAAGAGCAGTTGAATGGAATGGACAGTGTCTTGAAAGGAGGATATATGATGAACATCAACAAAAGCAAAACGAGGATAATGGAATGTAGTCGAATTAAGTCGGGTGATGCTGAGGGAATTAGATTACGAAATGAGGCACTTAAAGTAGTAAAGGAGTTTTGCTATTTGGCGAGCGAAATAACTGATGATGGTAGAAGTAGAGAGGATATAAAATGTAGACTGGCAATGGCAAGGAAAGCGTTTCTGAAGAAGAGGCATTTGTTAACATCGAGTATAGATTTAAGTGTCAGGAAGTCATTTTTGAAAGTATTTGTATGGAGTGTAGCCATGTATGGAAGTGAAACATGGACGATAAATAGTTTGGACAAGAAGAGAATAGAAGCATTCGAAATGTGGTGCTACAGAAGAATGCTGAAGGTTAGATGGGTAGATCACATAACTAATGAGGAAGTATTGAACAGGATTGGGGAGAAGAGAAGTTTGTGGCACAACTTGACCAGAAGACGGGATCGGTTGGTAGGACATGTTCTGAGGCATCAAGGGATCACCAGTTTAGTATTGGAGGGCAGCGTGGAGGGTAAAAATCGTAGAGGGAGGCCAAGAGATGAATACACTAAGCAGATTCAGAAGGATGTAGATTGCAGTAGGTACTGGGAGATGAAGAAGCTTGCACAGGATAGAGTAGCATGGAGAGCTGCATCAAACCAGTCTCAGAACTGAAGACCACAACGACAACAACAGTTTTTAGCAATGACGCGGTTTAATACCCAGAAGAATTTTAATCACTATCACGTTTCTCCTCCGAAAGCGAAAGTATTTTGTTGAGGCCGACCTACATAGGGAGAAATGATCATCATAATAAAATAAGGGAAATCAGAGCTTGCACGAAAAGATAAAGATGTTCGTTCTTTCCGCGTGCTGTTCGAGACTGGAATAATATAGCATTATTGTGAAGGTGGTTCGATGAACGCTCTGCCAGAGGCCGGCCGAGGTGGCCGAGCGGTTCTAGGCGCTACAGTCCGGAACCGCGCGACCGCTACGGTCGCAGGTTCGCGTCCTGCCTCGGGCATGGATGTGTGTGATGTCCTTAGGTTAGTTTAAGTAGTTCTAAGTTCTAGGGGACTGATGACCTCAGATGTTAAGTCCCATAGTGCTCACAAGGGGAGGCCGCCAATTGTGAAATTCAGATCCGATTCATACAGCGCATAATAAAAGCTCATGGCCAGAGGTGTAATGTGGCAAAGCACCAAGATGCACTTCTCAGCCGTTGTCGAGAAAATCGAGGGTTAAAAGAAACCGTTGCGGTGAAATACTCTCTACGATTAATGATTTTCCACAGCGTCGTGGCGCAAGGGTAAGCGCTCGGGTTCGTAATCCGAAGGTCGCCGGATCGAATCTCGCACCATGCAACTTCTTTTTTAGTATTTGTTTTTTGTAATTCATATATATATATATATATATATATATATATATATATATATATATATATATATATATATATATCGTGGGGTCTCTATTCTAATTCGAACGTTTGACTTAAGCACTATACGTATTCGCTTCGGAATATCGTTTCTACGTCTTCCGTTAACTATACGTGGTAAACATTACGAAGACAATTAATAACATTTGTGAAATACAACTTTGTTTGCGGAAAACATAATCATGTTCGAAGTCGCCAGTTTTTCCACGATAAACGACTTTCAACAACTTATTATATGCATAATTGTTGCAACTGATTGCCGGTATATATATATATATATACTAATAAAAAAAGTTGCATGGCGCGAGATTCGATCCGGCGACCTTCGAATTACGAACCCGAGCGCTTACCGCTGCGCCACGACGCTGTGGAAAACTATTAATCGTAGAGAGTATTTGACCGCAACTGTTTCTTTTAACTGTCGATTTTCTCGACAACGGCTGAGAAGTGCTTCTTGGTGCTTTGCCACATTGCACCTCTGGCCATGAGCTTTTATTATGCGCAGTATGAATCGAATCTGAATTTCACAATTGGCGGCCTCCCCTTGTCAGAGCCATTCGAACCTCTGCCAGGCACTTAAGCGTGATTTGCAGAGTATCCAAGCCGATGTAGATGCTGGTTTAGATCTCTAGATTACTTACCCTTTGTGGTTGCTTCGGAGAGAGGAATACAATATTGCCATCCACATCCATCATCGTTACCAGAACTCGCCCATATTTTGCCGGAAGAACGGTGCAGCACCTGTATTTATCCGTTTCGAGACGACTGGAAGGTGTTCCGAATGCCAATGGGTATCCTACACCGTATTAGCCACGGTAAAGTGTTTTTGGTTCTCCGATATTTTCCGTATTTTTTACAAAAAATGTTCAAATGTGTGTGAAATCTTATGGGACTTAACTGCTAAGGTCGTCAGTCCCTAAGCTCACACAATACTTAACCTAAACTATCCTAAGGACAAACACACACACCAATACCCGAGGGAGGACTCGAACCTCCGCAGGGACCAGCCGCAGAGTCCATGACTGCAGCGCCACAAACCGCTCGGCTAATCCCGCGCGGCGTATATATATATATATATATATATATATATATATATATATATATATATATATATATATACAGGGTGTTTCAAAAATGACCGGTATATTTGAAACGGCAATAAAAACTAAACGAGCAGCGATAGAAATACACCGTTTGTTGTAATATGCTTGGGACAACAGTACATTTTCAGGCGGACAAACTTTCGAAATTACAGTAGTTACAATTTTCAACAACAGATGGCGCTGCAAGTAATGTGAAAGATATAGAAGACAACGCAGTCTGTGGGTGCGCCATTCTGTACGTCGTCTTTCTGCTGTAAGCGTGTGCTGTTCACAACGTGCAAGTGTGCTGTAGACAACATGGTTTATTCCTTAGAACAGAGGATTTTTCTGGTGTTGGAATTCCACCGCCTAGAACACAGTGTTGTTGCAACAAGACGACGTTTTCAACGGAGGTTTAATGTAACCAAAGGACCGAAAAGCGATACAATAAAGGATCTGTTTGAAATATTTCACGGACTGGGAACGTGACGGATGAACGTGCTGGAAAGGTAGGGCGACCGCGTACGGCAACCACAGACGGCAACGCGCAGCTAGTGCAGCAGGTGATCCTACAGCGGCCTCGGGTTTCCGTTCGCCGTGTTGCAGCTGTGGTCCAAATGACGCCAACGTCCACGTATTGTCTCATGCGCCAGAGTTTACACCTCTATCCATACAAAATTCAAACGCGGCAACCCCTCAGCGCCGCTACCATTGCTGCACGAGAGACATTCGCTAACGATATAGTGCACAGGATTGATGACGGCGATATGCATGTGGGCAGCATTTGGTTTACTGACGACGCTTATTTTTACCTGGACGGCTTCGTCAATAAACAGAACTGGCGCATATGGGGAACCGAAAAGCCCCATGTTGCAGTCCCATCGTCCCTGCATCCTCAAAAAGTACTGGTCTGGGCCACCATTTCTTCCAAAGGAATCATTGGCCCATTTTTCAGATCCGAAACGATTACTGCATCACGCTATCTGGACATTCTTCGTGAATTTGTGGCGGTACAAACTGCCTTAGACGACACTGCGAACACCTCGTGGTTTATGCAAGATGGTGCCCGGCCACATCGCACGGCCGACGTCTTTAATTTCCTGAATGAATATTTCGATGATCGTGTGATTGCTTTGGGCTATCCGAAACATACAGGAGGCGGCGTGGATTGGCCTCCCTATTCGCCAGACAGGAACCCCTGTGACTTCTTTCTGTGGGGACACGTGGAAGACCAGGTGTACCGCCAGAATCCAGAAAAGCAGTACATCTCATCTGCATGTGAAGCCATTCCGGCAGACACGTTGTCAAAGGTTTCCGGTAATTTCATTCAGAGACTACGCCATATTATTGCTACGCATGGTGGATATGTGGAAAATATCGTACTATAGAGTTTCCCAGACCGCAGCGCCATCTGTTGTTGAAAATTGTAACTACTGTAATTTCGAAAGTTTGTCTGCCTGAAAATGTACTGTTGTCCCAAGCATATTGCAACAAACGGTGTATTTCTATCGCTGCTCGTTTAGTTTTTATTGCCGTTTCAAATATACCGGTCATTTTTGAAACACCCTGTATATATATATATATATATATATATATATATATATATATATATATATATATATATATATATCTTCAAACGCCTGCCAGTCTAGGTCTTCTGCGTGACGGTCTACCATTGCTCCAACACACTTCTTATCATTCATGTTGCCTTCTATCGCCACCGTCCCGGGCCTCGTCCAATGTACGCACGCGTCAATGTTCGTCCCTCGGCTAGAAATGGCGAATGCTCTCTTTCGGTGAGCCGCGAGGTGCCGCAGCGAGTGAGCCAGGTTACGAGCGTATACTCCAGAGGCCAGCAAGTAGCGACGGGCGAGTGTGAGCGTTGTCCAGCAGGCTGGGGCCTGATCGATTGGCCTGCCGGCATGTATATTTACCACCCCACGGCGCAGCACGCCACACGACAGCACGTGGCGGCGTCTCTGCCTTTCCGTGCGTCAGGCGCGGTCCCAGCCGCAGGAGGGACCATCAATTCCCCGGCCGACGGCGTCAACCGGGCCGGCACCTGCTGCCACTTCTCTTCGCACCGCCATTTACACGCGAACGGACGCACTAGTTAACGCTGTTTACACGTCAAACGTCCCCGGGAGGATGTCCGTTGGGCCTGTTAAGGACCGTCAAAGAGAGTTTGCTAACCTCGGAATGGACACCATTAGCCTGTTAAGCACATACGTTTCGCCTGCCTCTCTGTCTCTAGCTTTGTCACTCCATTCCCCTGCCGCTCAGTCGTACACACACCCACACGTACACACATTTCCAATCAACGCAACAGCAAGCGTCAGACGTCCTCGTCGTAAACTTAGCTTCCTGCCCGCAACAGAGGGTTCCAGAAAAATCACCGCATTTCACAGGACTATATCTTTTACACGAAGAAGATACAAAACTTTGGGGGCTTGGGCGCGGGGGGTGGGGGTGGGGGGTGGGGGGGAGCTGATTTTTAGATTACGCACCGAAACTAAAAGTTGGGGCCCCAACTGTAAGTTGCCACTTTATATGGTTTCCGATAAGCAAATATATGGTTTCAGGAAGCAAAGGCAGTTGCACTCGCGGTACAAGAAAGATCGGGAGAATGAGGACAGGCAAAAGTTAGTAGAGATTCGTGCTGCTGTAAAAAGAGCGATGCGCGAAGCATTCAACCACTACCACCGTCATACCTTAGCAAAAGATCTTGCTGAAAACCCAAGGAAATTCTGGTCTTACGTAAAATCGAAAAGCGGGTCGAAGGCTTCCATCCAGTCACTCACTGATCAGTCTGGCCTGGCAACGGAAGACAGCAAAACGAAAGCTGAAATTTTAAATTTAGCGCTTGAGAAATCTTTCACGCAGAAGGATCGTACAAACATACCGCCGTTTGAGTCTCGTACAGATTCCCGTATGGAGGACATAGTGATAGACATCCCTGGGGTTGTGAAGCAGCTGAATGGGTTGAAAATAAATAAATAGCCAGGTCCTGATGGGATTCCAATTCGGTTTTACAGAGAGTACTCTACTGGCTCCTTACTTAGCTTGCATTTATCGCGATTCTCTTGCCGAACGTAAAGTCCCGAGCGACTGCAAAAAAGCGCAGGTGACGCCTGTATATAAGAAGGGTAGAAGGACGGATCCTCAAAATTGCAGACCAATATCCTTAACATCGGTTTGTTGCAGGATTATCGAACATATTCTCAGTTCGAATATAATCAGTTTCCTTGAGACAGAGAAGTTGCTGTCCACGCATTAGCACGGCTTTAGAAAGCATCGCTCCTGCGGAACGCAACTCGCACTTTTTTCACATGATATCTTGCGAACCATGGATGAAGGGTATCAGACGGATGCCATATTTCTTGACTTCCGGAAAGCGTTTGACTCGGTGCCCCACTGCAGACTCCTAACTAAGGTTCGAGCATATGGGATTGGTTCCCTAATATGTGAGTGGCTCGAAGACTTCTTAAGTAATAGAACCCGGTACGTTGTCCTCGATGGTGAGTGTTCATCGGAGGTGAGGGTATCATCTGGAGTGCCCCAGGGAAGTGTGGTAGGTCCGCTGTTGTTTTCTATCTACGTAAATGATCTTTTGGATAGGGTGGATAGCAACGTGCGGCTGTTTGCTGACGATGCTGTGGTGTACCGGAAGGTGTCGTTGAGTGACTGTAGGAGGATACAAGATGACTTGGACAGGATTTGTGATTGGTGTAAAGAACAACAGGTAACTCTAAATATAGATAAATGTAAATTAATGCAGATGAATAGGAAAAAGAATCCTGTAATGTTTGAATACTCCATTAGTAGTGTAGCGCTTTACACAGTCACGTCGATTAAGTATTTGGGCGTAACATTGCAGAGTGATACTAAGTGGGACAAGCATGTAATGGCAGTTGTGGGGAAGGCGGATAGTCGTCTTCGGTTCATTGGTAGAATTTTGGGAAGATGTGGTTCATCTGTAAAGGAGACCGCTTATAAAACACTAATACGACCTACTCATGAGTACTGCTCGAGCGTTTGGGATCCCTATCAGGTCGGATTGAGGGAGGACATAGAAGCAATTCAGAGGCGGGCTGCTAGATTTGTTACTGGTAGGTTTGATCATCACGCGAGTGTTACGGAAATGCTTCAGGAACTCAGGTGGGATTCTCTAGTGGAAAGGAGGCGTTCTTTTCGTGAATCGCTACTGAGGAAATTTAGAGAACCAGCATTTACTGCCGCCAACTTACATTTCGCGGAAAGACCACAAAGATAATATAAGAGAGATTAGGACTCTTACAGAGGCATATAGGCAGTCATTTTTCCCTCGTTCTGTTTGGGAGTGGAGCAGGGAGAGAAGATGCTAGTTGTGGTACGAGGTACCCTCCGCCACGCACCGTATGGTGGATTGCGGAGTATGTATGTAGATGTAGATGTAGAAGGGTGTCCCTGATATACACTGAGGTTACAAAAGTCATGGGACACCTCCCTACATCGTGTCGGACCTACTTTTGCGCGGTGTAGTGCCCAACTCGACGAGTCATGGACTCAAAAAGTCGCTGGAAGTCCCCCACAGACATATTGGGCCACGCTGTCCATAACTGCGAAAGTGTTGCCACGGCGGGATTTTGTGCACAGTGTGACCTTTCAATTACGGGATTCATGTCGAGCGATCTGGGTGGATAAATCATTCGCTTCATTTGTCCAGATCGTCCCTCACACCAATCAGAAACAACTGTGAGCCGGTGACATGGCACATTGTCCTCCACAAAAATTCCATCGTTTTCTTGGGGACATTAAGTCCATGAATGGCTGCAAATGGTCTCCAAGTAGCCGAACATAACCACTTCCAGTCGATGTTCACTTCCAGTCAATAATCGGCTCAGTTGGACCATTCCATGTAAACACAGACCAGGCCATTATGGAACCACAATCACCTTGCACAGTGCCTTGTTGACATTTCTGCATTTACTGCTTTGCCGGGTCTGCGTCACACTCGAACCCTACCACTAGCTCTTTTTTTTTTGGTCATCAGTCTTCTGACTGGTCTGATGCGACCTGCCACGAATTCTGTGCTATCCTCTTCATCTCAGAGTAGCATCCCGGCGGAGGTTCGAGTCCTCCCTCGGGCATGGGTGTGTGTGTTTGTCCTTAGGATAATTTAGGTTAAGTAGTGTGTAAGCTTAGGGTCTGATGACCTTAGCAGTTAAGTCCCATAAGATTTCACACACATTTGAACATTTTTTTTTTTTCAGAGTAGCACCTGCAACCTACGTCCTCAATTATTTGCTGGATGTATTCCAATATCTGTCTTCCTCAACAGTTTTTCCCCTCTATAGCTCCTTCTAGTACCATGGAAGTCATTCCCTCATGTCTTAACGGATGTCCTATCATCCTGTCCCTTCTCCTTATCAGTGTTTTCCACACGTTCTTTCCTCTCCGATTCTGCGTAGAACCTCCTCATCCCTCACCTTATCAGTCCACCTACTTTTCAACATTCGTCTGTAGCACCACATCTCAAATGCTTTGATTCCCTTCTGTTCCGGTTTTCCCACTGTCCATGTTTCACCACCATTCATTGCTGTGCTCCAGACGTACATTCTCACAAATTTCTTCCTCAAATTAAGGCCGATATTTGATAATAGTAGACTTCTCTTGGCCAGGAATGCCCTTTTTGCCAGTGCTAGCCTCCTTTTGATGTCCTCCTTGCTCAGTCAATCATTTGTTATTTTACTGCCTTGGTAGTACAATCCCTTAACGTCATATACTTCGTTTCCATCAATCATGATGTCAAGTTTCTCGCTAATCTCATTTCTACTACTGTTCATTACCTTCGTCTTTCTTCGATTTACGCTCAGTCCATACTCTATACTCATTAGACCATTCTGTTCACCAGATCATGTAATTCTTCTGCACTTTCACACAGGATAGCAATGTCATCAGCGAATCTTATCAATGATATCCTTTCACTTTGAATTTTAATTCCACTCCTGAACCTTTCTTTTATTTCCATCACTGCTTCCTCGACGTGCAGACTGAACAGTAAGGGCGAAAGGCTACATCCTTGTCTTACACCCTTTTTAATACGAGCACTCCGTTCTTGGTCGTCCACTCTTATTATTCCCTCTTGGCTGTTGTACATATTGTATATTACCCATCTATTCCCATAGCTTACCTCTACATTTTTCAGAATTTCGAACATCTTGCACCACTTTACACTGTCTAACGCTTTTTCCAGGTCGACAAATCCTATGAAAATGTCTTGATTTTTCTTTAGTCTTACTTCAATTATTAACCGCAACGTCACAATTGCCTCTCTGGTGCCTTTACCTTTCCTAAAGCCTAACTGATCGTCATCTCGATCATTCTCAATTTTCTTTTCCTTTCTTTTGAATATTATTCATGTAAGCAACTTGTATGCATGAGCTGTTAAGCTGATTGTTTGATAATTCTCGCACTTGTCAGCTCTTGCCATCTTCCAAATTGTGTGGATGATGCTTTTCCGAAAGTCAGATGGTATGTCTCCAGACTCATACATTCTACACACCAGCATGAATAGTCGTTTTGTTGCCACTTTCCCAATTATTTTAGAATTCTGATGCAATCCCTTCTATCCCTTCTGCCTTATTTGATATTAACTCCTCCAAAGCTCTTTTAAATTCTAATACTGGATCTCCTATCTCTTCTAAATCGACTCCTGTTTTTTCTTCTGTCACATCAGACACATCTTCCTCCAATAGAGGCTTTCAATGTTTTCTTCCCACCTATCTGCTCTCTCCTCTGCATTTAGTATTGGAATTCCCGTTGCACTCTTATTGTTACCACCCTTGCGTTTAATGTTGTTTTGACTTTCCTGTATGCTGAGTCTGTCCTTCCGACCATCATTTGTTTTTTTTTCTGCAGCCATTTCGTCTTAGATTCTCTGCACTATCTATTTATTTCAATCTTCAGCGACTTGTATTTCTGTATTCCTGAGTTTCCCGGAACATTTTTGTACTTCCTCCTTTCATAGATCAATTGAAGTATTTCCTCTGTTTCTTTGCAGTTACCTTATTTGTACCTATGTTTTCCTTCCCAACTTCTGTCATGGCCCTCCTTAGAGATGTCCATTCCTCTTCAACTGTACTGCCTACTGAGCTATTCCTTATTGCTGTATCTATAGCCTTAGAGAACTTCAACCGTATCTCGTCATTCCTTAGTGCTTCCGTATCCCATTTCTTTGCGTATTGATTCTTCCTGACTAATGTCTTAAACTGCAGCCTACTCTTCATCACTTCTGTATTGTGATCTGAGTCTTGGTGTCAAGAATGTGTTTTTCGTTGCAAGATGTATATTTTTCTTGGATGGGAGTCATCACAGAAAGATTTAAAACGCATATTCTTATTGTAGTATGGAGGAAATAACGTAGATGATAATTTACGCGAAAGCTGGGATTATAAGTAGAATTAAATTCGCGCTAAGTGAGGAATAGGTTAATGAATGCAGTAACACTGACGAAAATGTAATATAACAAAATAGAAGCAACTAAATCGAATTTCACCTCATATTGGCGCTACTAGCGCCGAAATTGTGCGACTGGCGCGGAATGTAAGTAGACATCATGTGAAATTTAAAATTTTGCCGGCGACTTAAATGTTCGAAGAGATTTCGGGATTGCAGCCGCTCGTCGTAAATGTGGAATAAAGTTTACAAAAGCTGGTCGTCGTAAATGTGGAATGAAGTTTACGTCGCACAATTTCTTCTTGGTGTTGCTATTTTCTTTCCGACTGTGTATTTGGACGGCAAAAAAAAACATAACACAGTTACAGTATAAAATATTATGTGCAATTGCGTATGAAGAGAATAAAGAAAGAATCATATTGACATTTTAAAAGGATGGAAAATTCAACAACGATCCTTTAGTCAACTCAGAATATCTTCCGCAGTTCTAGATACTTAAATGTCAGGCCTGTTACACAGCAGGCAAAAGCGGTTCGCCAGTGGCGGCCTTTACAAAATTCTGTGGCGGCAGTCAGCCCCTTTTCAGCCATGCCGTGGTCTGCGCGCGCTCCAGACGTGCACCGGCAGTGCCGGAGTCGATCAATCAATCACCTGTCGAGACATCGCTCGTATGTCCCGCGCTGTCGATATCAGCGCCTGGCTTTTACATGCCCACCGGTGGAACCGAAACCGCTCTGCTGTGCCGGCTTTCCGACGCAATTTCCTTTCTGATGGCCCGTGCTACTTTTTTCCCTTTTGGTAAACGTTCAGTCGGCTGCTATGGTGCCGCGTCCATGACTTGTATCGTGCGTCAGTTTTATCACATCTGTACATCTATTAATCCGACGCTTCCAGAAACCATTGCTAAAGTTTCATTCAACGACAATTTTTATCCTCATCAATTTGATCAGCTGGAAAAACACAGTGTTTTTGCGCAAATGCACACACTTCACAGTTAGTCAGCTGAAGAGCTTCCAAGTATGTCTGAGCAAATAACAACCTCGTAAGATACTGTGTTTATCAGTAACCCCCCCCCCCCCCCCCGACCTCAGATTCCTTAAAGAATCGATCTCCCATGTATGGAACGTCTGATTATTTTACAGATGAGTTAATGTGTCAATGAAACAGTCAAAACCAAAAGTTTGTTCGCATTCGTTAAATGACCTCATTACGGAACTCTGGATGAGTGTAGTGCGGGGCATTTGTGGTCCGTTTTAGGAAGCTAGTTTTTGACGCATCTCACTGTTTATGACTACTTATCGTGGAATGACATAGTTTTGCAGGCGCGTTCAATGTTATGTATCGATACTGTCTGCAAAGTTTGTTGCGTATAGAGTCACTAGTCCTTGTTTAGCAAATTAAAACGTCATGTCTGATGCTGAAGTTTTAGTTCGTGAATAGTGAAAATGTAGTAAGCGAAAACTTCGTTATTTTCATTATCTGGTGTGTGTGTGTGTGTGTGTGTGTGTGTGTGTGTGTGTGTGTGTGTGTGTGTGTGTGTGTGTGTAGGTGTGTAGGGGGAGGGGGGAGCGGGGGGTGAGTTGTCAGCAAAAAAAAAAAAAAAAATTCTGAAAGGCTTGAAATTATCTATAAAGTTCTTTGGAAGTCGCTAAGTGCCCTGCCCTGCCCTGATTTTCAAACACTGAATGTTTATAATCCGAGTAATTTGGGCGCTGTGCGTTACACTGACTGACGTTATGTACGGATTATCTAACTTAAATACCTGCCTTATTGTACTAAATATTTAACGTAAGATTGTAACTGTTAATAAGTACGTGTCCTCGGAGTCTTTCGTAGCGGCATGTCTGAATAAAATCTTCTCAATTTTTCAGCTGCGTCACGTATGTTATGGCAGCGTTTTAAATTTTAAATTCGGTCAAAAAATAAAATTTTTCTTGGCGTTAGATAAACAACCTGAAACTGGGTGGCCGTTTTAGCCGTTTGTATCATAGATAAACTAGACATGAATGCCAGGACCCGTTCACTAATATTCATCAATATGAGCTAGGCAATATCGGCAACATTTGCACTTTTTAATCAGTGTTGAGTTCTCCTCCTCCAACTGTTTTTTGGGGGGAAAATATTATAAACTTCTTGGTCAAAGTGAAGGGAAGATACATTTGGATGAATGTATGGGTTGAGGACGCAAAAAGACGATAAAGAAGCATGAGAACAAGACAGATATTTATAAATAAGCAGTCACTTTTTAAAACAGTTGCGAAGAAAAAACTAGAATCAGCACGACAGTAAGGAGGAGGACTGAATCTTTTTGACGCGCTGGCTGATATAATGACATGGTGAACGACTTATTGAAACCGTGTACGGTGATTTAGGTAGAACACCATAGAGGCAATCGTCAAAGTGGGCCCTAGTTTACCAATAATGAACGAAAAACAAATACGTAATTTCGTGCAATTCTCTAGTACCTTAAAATAGTCATATTATGTAGAGTGATTGCGTCGTGTAGTGGTTGAGGTAACATTTAAAACATGAATTCTTGTTGGACTATGGACAAAATAACGGAGACAAAGAGTTAAACGGAAGAAGGGATTATAGACAAAACGAAATTAAACCAAAATGAGGAATGAAAATACTGACTGCTATAACATGGACGAAAAAATAAGATGATAAAATATAAAAATTAAATCGAAGGTACTACAAGAATTTAATTACAATTACATGGAGAATGATTCCAAAGGACGAAAGAATGAAGAAAGAAAAAATGAGAGAAAATAAAGAAGTTGATGTGATGATGAAAATTATGCAGCAAAGGACTTGAAATAATTAACTGTTTGAAACTAATGATCAAAGTCATTTCGATAAAGGTAATAATTTATCCATTTCACTGGCTATTAAGCTCTGTGGCTGTGGATTGTGCTATTTTAATAAATACAGGCACAAGCCATTACGTTATGTATTTTGATTTAAGCTAATATGCGTTTCGGGCTTTCAACCATCTTCTGTCAATTTTTGTAGCTATGCCCTGACGTAAGACTCAGTTATGTATTACGTTAATTGAAAATGGGTGAAATCCCAAAGCACGTATTAGCTTAAATAAAAATACATAACAAAGTGTTTGGTTGCTGTATTTATTAAAATAAAATAATTTCGATAAAAATTAAAAAAATAAAATTTGAAAGTAGCTGACAGGATTCGAACCCTCAACCTTCTTCACGTCAGGTACGTATCCCAGCCACCTCGCAACTCTGTATACTATGATTACTTTAAGGTACTAGCGGAGCACACGAAATTCCGCAATTCTTTTAGTCGTTTATTCGCAACGAGGGCCCACTTTGATGAATTCCTCCACGGTGTGATGCCTGGGACCCCAACCTAAATAACCGTATAGGTGGTTTCAGAAAGCCGTTCCCACAAGTGGGAACCTCTCGCGACTTTCAGCAGGACACTTAGTTATAGTGCACAAGAAGTAATGTATGAGAGCTCTTCGTAAAAATAGCTTTCCATTGGCTATTAAAAAATAAATAAATACTTATAGTTTCATGGCGCTTGCGTGGTACGAAAAAAAAACACTTTGAAGGTCACGGTGAGGCGATCAGCTACCTTTTTTCTTCGTCAGTGTGTGGGTAGCAAGGGACTGAAATGGATGGAGTTTTCATGACTCGCCGCAAGTGACTGCAGTCAAGTCTTCGAAGGAAGCACTTGAGAGTTCAAGACATCTAGAAAAAGATGGCCCCAGTACGCCAATACCGATAATTTTTGGCAGGTGTATATGGGCCTGAAGAATGAAGATGAAATACTGAATTGCCGAAGCTAGTAGCGAAAATTAAGTAAAATAACTTCTCATTTGCACGGCTGTTTGGCGAATTTATTTGTCAAACAAAGACATGTTGTCGGCAAAAGGTTTGCTCCATGGGCCTAATGCAAAACACGGAAAGCTCAAACCGTGATTCAGATCGGGAATGCTTGTAAAACACAGCACATACCTGAAGGTAATGCAGTTTAAGCCCTACAAGTATAGAATAAGAAACGGGAAACCGACGAGCTGAAGGCTCGTTCGTTTTCCAAACACGTGGCTCTAGCCACACAGTCATACCAATAAAAAAATATAAAAATTCCGAAAATTCGGTTAATCCGCGGGAAGAACTACCTATATTTAAGTAAATTATCGCGGAATAATTTCCAGATGAAACAGATTCCTATAGCTGAACGTTCTCCAAAACAATGACAAATATATGGGATTGAGCAAACAAAGCTACACGCACTAACGGATGGAAATTACTGAATAACGACGAAACTAACGAAACAGAAGAAGAAATAATATAAAAAACACAAACACACGCATATTCGCACACGAAATATAATTGAGACTAAGCAGAGTTCGCACACCACGCGCCAACATTTCTAAGTTCTGGTTGAACAAAGAAGCTACTAGTAAAATCGAACAATTACGAAAAACTCTACTAATCACCATTCCGAATGAAATATCTTGCATGATTATAAAGGTTTGAAGCTAGAAAAGAAATGGTTTAGAACTTTGACTAGGCTGAAACTTAAACAAACTCAGTTACCACTCTCACTACTGCGAGCGAGCTACCATGAACTAACTACCTCTCTCTTCAAAATCCCAGTACGGAGAGTCCAGCACCCTGACGTAATCGGGGCCTCCATAGACAGGTAGCGGATGCTTTCAGTGAACACCCTTACTGCACCTTGCCAGGTTAAGTGTAATAGCTCTTCGACTAGAAGGTAACGAAACCTCTTTGCCACACTCTAATCTTACGCTCAAGTCGGCTAAACTGCCAGTTTAGCCACCACCAGACATCACAAATACTCAATATACATACCCATTTACTCACTCCACCATTCTAAGAGGGTACGAATGGGAAAGGATAGCGGTACAATATAAATACATTGTACTCAATTGTGGGGAAGGTATAGGAAGCACAGTGTGTAATAAATCAATACAAGGACATAAAATAGACACAGAATAAGCATGAATTCAGTGAATGTGTGCAGTTGGGGCAGATTGGAGCATGCTCAGCTGACGTTTATTTCTCCCGGCATGTTTACTGAATACACCGGAAGTAAGGGATATGTGAAATAACGATAAATTTTATTCAAACACTATGAAGGGGCTAATATGGTTTATTATATTTTAATTAATTTATTTATTTAAAGAAATTTTTTTAATAAAATTCTTTGCTTCTTATTTATTTTTGGTATTTTTAGTTATGATATCCAGAGGTTTTATTTAGGTTTCAGCTTCAGTCTTTTAAAAGCTAAAGAATATGGCTCTTTGGTTTTAAATACCACAAGAGAGCTAGATATATGTCCCGCAGCGTCGATCTCGCTGATAGTCCTCGTCGGAACTGATCCACCTGAAATCTCTAAAATGTTTATTTCGGTACGAAGATCGTTCGGCACAACTAGGTGCTATGTCGTATGATGCGTATGGGTTGATGTGTCTTTTTTATCAACGAAAAGTTTATTGCTTGTGAGATATTCTCTCGAAGAATATTGACCGTGAAAAGATGCAGGCTCGCACTATCACTCCACACTGCAGCTCCGATCGATCTACGTCACCTGGTATCTGAAGAAAGTTTGTCAATTCTTTTATAAATTGATAAATACACACCTTGAATACGTATTGTTTCCTTGAATTTGTTTATTGTGCCATAGACTAACTAAACGTCCACAATGGAGCTTAATAGCGTAGCACAACAATAGCAAAATCTCTCCAACATAAAACACGTCCGATATCTGTAGTCGCTTCACACAGAGATCCCTAATATACATCTTTGGTTATTTATTCCAGAGAGATGAGCGTCCGTAGCACGGGACGTCCAATTCCCGCAGGCAGTTTATACTGCTCTCGGCGTTAATAATTCGCGGCAGCTGTGATTAAAGCTTTCTATATTTGCCACTTTGGGACCACACTACCACGCCGCTGGCATCGACATCCGGTTCCCCTAAACATCGTAGAGAAATCGGATTCCGACCATGGCTAACGATAGGCCTGGCACGCCCACCACGGACGCGTCCCTTGGCGGGACTAGCCACCATTCTACGTCCAATACTTTCCAACCACACCTGCCCACGTTAGGCAAAATTTTTGTGCCTGGCTCATGTAGTACTGTCACCGTCAGAGGGTGGTTCGGGACTACAAGTCCCACCGCCGCACCTCCACAAGTGAATTGCAGTGACGCAGTCACGAGGGTGGTACGGGACCACAAGTCCCACCGCCACACCTCCATAAGCGAATTGCAGTAACGCAGTCACGAGGGTGGTACGGGACCACGAGTCCCACCGCCACACCTCCATAAGTGAATTGCAGTGACGCAGTCACGAGTGTGGTACGGGACCACAAGTCCCACCGCCACACCTCCATAAGCGAATTGCAGTGACACAGTCACGAGGGTGGTACAGGACCACGAGTCCCACCGCCACACCTCCGTAAGTGAATTGCAGTGACGCAGTCACGAGTGTGGTACGGGACCACAAGTCCCACCGCCGCACCTCCATAAGCGAATTGCAGTGACGCAGTCACGAGGGTGCTACGGGACCACGAGTCCCACCGCCACACCTCCATAAGTGAATTGCAGTGACGCAGTCACGAGTGTGGTACGGGACCACAAGTCCCACCGCCACACCTCCATAAGCGAATTGCAGTGACGCAGTCACGAGGGTGGTACGGGACCACGAGTCCCACCGCCACACCTCCATAAGTGAATTGCAGTGACGCAGTCACGAGGGTGCTACGGGACCACGAGTCCCACCGCCGCACCTCCATAAGCGAATTGCAGTGACGCAGTCACGAGGGTGCTACGGGACCACGAGTCCCACCGCCACACCTCCATAAGTGAATTGCAGTGACGCAGTCACGAGTGTGGTACGGGACCACAAGTCCCACCGCCACACCTCCATAAGCGAATTGCAGTGACGCAGTCACGAGGGTGGTACGGGACCACGAGTCCCACCGCCACACCTCCATAAGTGAATTGCAGTGACGCAGTCACGAGGGTGCTACGGGACCACGAGTCCCACCGCCGCACCTCCATAAGCGAATTGCAGTGACGCAGTCACGAGGGTGCTACGGGACCACGAGTCCCACCGCCGCACCTCCACAAGTGAATTGCAGTGACGCAGTCACGAGGGTGGTACGGGACCACAAGTCCCACCGCCACACCTCCATAAGCGAATTGCAGTGACACAGTCACGAGGGTGGTACGGGACCACGAGTCCCACCGCCACACCTCCATAAGTGAATTGCAGTGACGCAGTCACGAGTGTGGTACGGGACCACGAGTCCCACCGCCACACCTCCATTAGCGAATTGCAGTGACGCAGTCACGAGGGTGGTACGGGACCACGAGTCCCACCGCCACACCTCCATAAGTGAATTGCAGTGACGCAGTCACGAGTGTGGTACGGGACCACAAGTCCCACCGCCACACCTCCATAAGCGAATTGCAGTGACACAGTCACGAGGGTGGTACGGGACCACAAGTCCCACCGCCGCACCTCCATAAGCGAATTGCAGTGACGCAGTCACGAGGGTGGTACGGGACCACGAGTCCCACCGCCACACCTCCATAAGTGAATTGCAGTGACGCAGTCACGAGGGTGGTACGGGACCACGAGTCCCACCGCCACACCTCCGTAAGTGAATTGCAGTGACGCAGTCACGAGAGTGCTACGGGACCACGAGTCCCACCGCCACACCTCCATAAGTGAATTGCAGTGACGCAGTCACGAGGGTGGTACGAGACCACAAGTCCCACCGCCACACCTCCATAAGCGAATTGCAGTGACACAGTCACGAGGGTGGTACGGGACCACGAGTCCCACCGCCACACCCCCATAAGTGAATTGCAGTGACGCAGTCACGAGTGTGGTACGGGACCACGAGTCCCACCGCCACACCTCCATAAGCGAATTGCAGTGACGCAGTCACGAGGGTGGTACGGGACCACGAGTCCCACCGCCACACCTCCATAAGTGAATTGCAGTGACGCAGTAACGAGTGTGGTACGGGACCACAAGTCCCACCGCCACACCTCCATAAGCGAATTGCAGTGACACAGTCACGAGGGTGGGACGGGACCACAAGTCCCACCGCCGCACCTCCATAAGCGAATTGCAGTGACGCAGTCACGAGTGTGGTACGGGACCACAAGTCCCACCGCCACACCTCCATAAGCGAATTGCAGTGACACAGTCACGAGGGTGGTACGGGACCACGAGTCCCACCGCCACACCTCCATAAGTGAATTGCAGTGACGCAGTCACGAGTGTGGTACGGGACCACAAGTCCCACCGCCGCACCTCCATAAGCGAATTGCAGTGACGCAGTCACGAGGGTGCTACAGGACCACGAGTCCCACCGCCACACCTCCATAAGTGAATTGCAGTGACGCAGTCACGAGTGTGGTACGGGACCACAAGTCCCACCGCCACACCTCCATAAGCGAATTGCTGTGACGTAGTCACGAGGGTGCTACGGGACCACGAGTCCCACCGCCACACCTCCATAAGTGAATTGCAGTGACGCAGTCACGAGTGTGGTACGGGACCACAAGTCCCACCGCCACACCTCCATAAGCGAATTGCAGTGACGCAGTCACGAGGGTGCTACGGGACCACGAGTCCCACCGCCGCACCTCCATAAGCGAATTGCAGTGACGCAGTCACGAGGGTGCTACGGGACCACGAGTCCCACCGCCACACCTCCATAAGTGAATTGCAGTGACGCAGTCACGAGGGTGGTACGGGACTACAAGTCCCACCGCCGCACCTCCACAAGTGAATTGCAGTGACGCAGTCACGAGGGTGGTACGGGACCACAAGTCCCACCGCCACACCTCCATAAGCGAATTGCAGTGACGCAGTCACGAGGGTGCTACGGGACCACGAGTCCCACCGCCACACCTCCATAAGGGAATTGCAGTGACGCAGTCACGAGTGTGGTACGGGACCACAAGTCCCACCGCCACACCTCCATAAGCGAATTGCAGTGACGCAGTCACGAGGGTGGTACGGGACCACGAGTCCCACCGCCACACCTCCATAAGTGAATTGCAGTGACGCAGTCACGAGTGTGGTAGGGGACCACAAGTCCCACCGCCACACCTCCATAAGCGAATTGCAGTGACGCAGTCACGAGGGTGCTACGGGACCACGAGTCCCACCGCCGCACCTCCATAAGTGAATTGCAGTGACGCAGTCACGAGGGTGCTACGGGACCACGAGTCCCACCGCCGCACCTCCATAAGCGAATTGCAGTGACGCAGTCACGAGGGTGGTACGGGACCACGAGTCCCACCGCCACACCTCCATAAGCGAATTGCAGTGACGCAGTCACGAGTGTGGTACGGGACCACAAGTCCCACCGCCACACCTCCATAAGCGAATTGCAGTGACGCAGTCACGAGGGTGCTACGGGACCACGAGTCCCACCGCCGCACCTCCATAAGCGAATTGCAGTGACGCAGTCACGAGGGTGCTACGGGACCACGAGTCCCACCGCCACACCTCCATAAGTGAATTGCAGTGACGCAGTCACGAGGGTGGTACGGGACTACAAGTCCCACCGCCGCACCTCCACAAGTGAATTGCAGTGACGCAGTCACGAGGGTGGTACGGGACCACAAGTCCCACCGCCACACCTCCATAAGCGAATTGCAGTGACGCAGTCACGAGGGTGCTACGGGACCACGAGTCCCACCGCCACACCTCCATAAGTGAATTGCAGTGACGCAGTCACGAGTGTGGTACGGGACCACAAGTCCCACCGCCACACCTCCATAAGCGAATTGCAGTGACGCAGTCACGAGGGTGGTACGGGACCACGAGTCCCACCGCCACACCTCCATAAGTGAATTGCAGTGACGCAGTCACGAGGGTGCTACGGGACCACGAGTCCCACCGCCGCACCTCCATAAGCGAATTGCAGTGACGCAGTCACGAGGGTGGTACGGGACCACGAGTCCCACCGCCACACCTCCATAAGTGAATTGCAGTGACGCAGTCACGAGTGTGGTACGGGACCACGAGTCCCACCGCCGCACCTCCATAAGCGAATTGCAGTGACGCAGTCACGAGGGTGCTACGGGACCACGAGTCCCACCGCCACACCTCCATAAGTGAATTGCAGTGACGCAGTCACGAGGGTGCTACGGGACCACGAGTCCCACCGCCGCACCTCCATAAGCGAATTGCAGTGACGCAGTCACGAGGGTGCTACGGGACCACGAGTCCCACCGCCGCACCTCCACAAGTGAATTGCAGTGACGCAGTCACGAGGGTGGTACGGGACCACGAGTCCCACCGCCACACCTCCATAAGCGAATTGCAGTGACACAGTCACGAGGGTGGTACGGGACCACGAGTCCCACCGCCACACCTCCATAAGTGAATTGCAGTGACGCAGTCACGAGTGTGGTACGGGACCACGAGTCCCACCGCCACACCTCCATAAGTGAATTGCAGTGACGCAGTCACGAGGGTGGTACGGGACCACGAGTCCCACCGCCACACCTCCATAAGTGAATTGCAGTGACGCAGTCACGAGTGTGGTACGGGACCACGAGTCCCACCGCCACACCTCCATAAGCGAATTGCAGTGACACAGTCACGAGGGTGGTACGGGACCACGAGTCCCACCGCCACACCTCCATAAGTGAATTGCAGTGACGCAGTCACGAGTGTGGTACGGGACCACGAGTCCGACCGCCGCACCTCCATAAGCGAATTGCAGTGACGCAGTCACGAGGGTGCTACGGGACCACGAGTCCCACCGCCACACCTCCATAAGTGAATTGCAGTGACGCAGTCACGAGTGTGGTACGGGACCACGAGTCCCACCGCCACACCTCCATAAGCGAATTGCAGTGACGCAGTCACGAGGGTGCTACGGGACCACGAGTCCCACCGCCACACCTCCATAAGTGAATTGCAGTGACGCAGTCACGAGTGTGGTACGGGACCACGAGTCCCACCGCCACACCTCCATAAGCGAATTGCAGTGACGCAGTCACGAGGGTGCTACGGGACCACGAGTCCCACCGCCGCACCTCCATAAGCGAATTGCAGTGACGCAGTCACGAGGGTGCTACGGGACCACGAGTCCCACCGCCGCACCTCCACAAGTGAATTGCAGTGACGCAGTCACGAGGGTGGTACGGGACCACAAGTCCCACCGCCACACCTCCACAAGTGAATTGCAGTGACGCAGTCACGAGGGTGGTACGGGACCACAAGTCCCACCGCCACACCTCCATAAGCGAATTGCAGTGACGCAGTCACGAGGGTGCTACGGGACCACGAGTCCCACCGCCACACCTCCATAATTGAATTGCAGTGACGCAGTCACGAGTGTGGTACGGGACCACAAGTCCTACCGCCGCACCTCCATAAGCGAATTGCAGTGACGCAGTCACGAGGGTGCTACGGGACCACGAGTCCCACCGCCGCACCTCCATAAGCGAATTGCAGTGACACAGTCACGAGGGTGGTACGGGACCACGAGTCCCACCGCCACACCTCCATAAGTGAATTGCAGTGACGCAGTCACGAGTGTGGTACGGGACCACAAGTCCCACCGCCGCACCTCCATAAGCGAATTGCAGTGACGCAGTCACGAGGGTGCTACGGGACCACGAGTCCCACCGCCACACCTCCATAAGTGAATTGCAGTGACGCAGTCACGAGGGTGCTACGGGACCACGAGTCCCACCGCCGCACCTCCATAAGCGAATTGCAGTGACGCAGTCACGAGGGTGCTACGGGACCACGAGTCCCACCGCCGCACCTCCACAAGTGAATTGCAGTGACGCAGTCACGAGGGTGGTACGGGACCACAAGTCCCACCGCCACACCTCCATAAGCGAATTGCAGTGACACAGTCACGAGGGTGGTACGGGACCACGAGTCCCACCGCCACACCTCCATAAGTGAATTGCAGTGACGCAGTCACGAGTGTGGTACGGGACCACGAGTCCCACCGCCACACCTCCATAAGCGAATTGCAGTGACGCAGTCACGAGGGTGGTACGGGACCACGAGTCCCACCGCCACACCTCCATAAGTGAATTGCAGTGACGCAGTCACGAGTGTGGTACGGGACCACGAGTCCCACCGCCACACCTCCATAAGCGAATTGCAGTGACACAGTCACGAGGGTGGTACGGGACCACGAGTCCCACCGCCACACCTCCATAAGTGAATTGCAGTGACGCAGTCACGAGTGTGGTACGGGACCACAAGTCCCACCGCCGCACCTCCATAAGCGAATTGCAGTGACGCAGTCACGAGGGTGCTACGGGACCACGAGTCCCACCGCCACACCTCCATAAGTGAATTGCAGTGACGCAGTCACGAGTGTGGTACGGGACCACAAGTCCCACCGCCACACCTCCATAAGCGAATTGCAGTGACGCAGTCACGAGGGTGGTACGGGACCACGAGTCCCACCGCCACACCTCCATAAGTGAATTGCAGTGACGCAGTCACGAGGGTGCTACGGGACCACGAGTCCCACCGCCGCACCTCCATAAGCGAATTGCAGTGACGCAGTCACGAGGGTGCTACGGGACCACGAGTCCCACCGCCACACCTCCATAAGTGAATTGCAGTGACGCAGTCACGAGGGTGGTACGGGACTACAAGTCCCACCGCCGCACCTCCACAAGTGAATTGCAGTGACGCAGTCACGAGGGTGGTACGGGACCACAAGTCCCACCGCCACACCTCCATAAGCGAATTGCAGTGACGCAGTCACGCGGGTGGTACGGGACCACGAGTCCCACCGCCACACCTCCATAAGTGAATTGCAGTGACGCAGTCACGAGTGTGGTACGGGACCACAAGTCCCACCGCCACACCTCCATAAGCGAATTGCAGTGACGCAGTCACGAGGGTGCTACGGGACCACGAGTCCCACCGCCACACCTCCATAAGCGAATTGCAGTGACGCAGTCACGAGTGTGGTACGGGACCACAAGTCCCACCGCCGCACCTCCATAAGCGAATTGCAGTGACGCAGTCACGAGGGTGCTACGGGACCACGAGTCCCACCGCCACACCTCCATAAGTGAATTGCAGTGACGCAGTCACGAGTGTGGTACGGGACCACAAGTCCCACCGCCACACCTCCAAAGTGAATTGCAGTGACGCAGTCACTGCCCTGTGGATAAATATAGTGCCTCACCAACAGAGTCAGGCCGCAATTGACCGGTGATGCTGTATTGTAACATATCTCCAAAAAAAAAATAATAGTCTAAAGTTTTCACCTTTTGTACAATGGTGACCCTTCACCTAGATGGACCATTGATGCCGCCAGAGTTGGTAGCCTTGTGCACCAAACTTCGCACCCCTGCATACCCTCAAATCGCCTACAAATTTAATCTTGTATTCTCCCCAACGTACTGTATATTGATCAGTCAAAACATTATGACCACTGCCCACTGCAAGGCTGGATGCCTCCTGGTGGCGTTGCGGGCACGTGACGCACTAAGAAAAGTGTGTGAGCCGAAAAGTGACGGATAGGGGATTACCCTAGCAAAGATATGCGCTCCAAATGAAAAAATCCACCGAGGTAAGCGACTTTGAAAAAGGGCAGATTACTGTTATGCAGAGCGTGGGAACGATTTTTTCGAAAACGGCGAAGCTGACCGAATGTTCACGTCCAAGTGTCGTGAGCACCTAAGGAAAGATATAGAAGGACATTGGAACTATCACTTGGCGCTAAATGGTAGGTAGAATGCCCACAATCTTCACAGAACGTGGGTTTGGAGGCTTGTCTTGTAGGATAGACGGCGATGTGTGGCACCTCTGGCGAAAGTGCACAATGCCGGTGGACGCACATGTGTTTCAGAGCACACGGTGCAGTGCACATTGTTGAATGAGGGGCTCCGCAGCTGACCACCCATGCGAGTTCAAATGTTGGCTCGACGACATCGTCAGCTGCGACTTTAGTGGGCTCGGGATCATCGAGATTCGACAGTCGATCAATGGAAACGTCTCGGCTCCCTTCGAGTTAATCACATTTTTGCTACACTGGGGCAGGTTGGTCTCTCCAAAAACGCCGTCTTCCAGGAGAACGGCTTCTCGAAACGTACACCTCGCCACAGATACTGGCTGGTGAGGGCAGTGTTATGCTGTGACAAATATTCTGCTGCTCTTGCAAGGGGCCTGTGGTAGTAATCGAAGACACCACTTCAGTTACAGACCACCTGCATCCTTTCATGCTTGGCGTTCTCCATGACGGGGACTCAACTTTCAGCATTACAGCTGTCCATCTCGAACCCAGACTCGTGAGACAGTGGTACGAGGGGCATACTAGTGAAATCACGTTAATGTATTGGCCACCAAATTCGCCTGATATGAATCCGATGGTTCCCAGCTGGGTCGCTATCGAGCGCCCTTACCGCGTACACAGATCCGCGGCCAGTTATTTACGGGCATTACATGATTTGCGCGTAGACACCTGGCACCATACAGCTCCACACGTATACCAACGGACTGTAGAATCCATGAAACGCGGAATTGGCGATATATTGCGTTACAAAGATGGCCAAAGAAGCTACACTACAGGCCATTAAAATTGCTACACCACGAAGATGACGTGCTACAGACGCGAAATTTACCCGACAGGGAGAAGATGCAATAAAAATGAGGAAAGTTTCCAACTGATTTATCATGCACAAACAGCCGTTGACCGGCGTTGCCTGGTGAAACGTTGTTTTGATGACTCGTGCAAGGAGGAGAAATTCGTACCATCTCGTTTCCGACTTTGATAAAGGTCGGATTGTAGCCTATAGCGATTGCGATTGATCGTATCGCGATGGTCGAGATCCAGAGACTGTTAGCAGTATGTGGAATCGGTGGGTTCAGGAGGAGCGCCGTGCTTGATCCCAACAGCCTCGTATCGCTAGCAGTCGAGATGACAGGCATCTTATCTGCATGGCTGTAACGGATCGTGCAGACACGTCTCGATCCCTGAGTCAACAGATGAGGACGTTTGCAACACAATGACCATCTGCACGAACAGTTCGACGACGTTTGCAGCAGCATGGACTATCAGCTCGGAGACCACGGCTGCTCTTACCCTTGACACTGCATCACAGACAGGACTGCCTGCGATGGTGTACTCAACGACGAACCTGGGTGCACGAATGGCATAACGTCATTTTTTCGGATGACTACAGGTTCTGTTTACAGCATCATGACGGTCGCATCCGTGTTTGGCGACATCGCGGTGAACGCACATTGGAAGCGTGTATACGTCATCGCCATACTGCCGTATAACCCGGCGTGATGGTATGGGTTGCCATTGGTTACACGTCTCGGTCACCTCTTGTTCGCACTGACGACACTTTGAACAGTGGACGTTACATTTGAGATTTGTTACGACCGGTGGCTCTACCCTTCATTCGATTCCTGCAAAACCCTCCATTTCAGCAGGATAATGCACGACCGCATGTTGCAGGTCCTGTACAGGTCTTTGTGGTTACAGAAAATGTTCGACTGCTGTCCTGGCCAGCACATTCTACAGATCGCTCACCAATTGAAAACGTCTGGTCAGTGGTGGCCGTGCAACTGGCTCGTCACAATACGCCAGTCACTACTGTTGATGAAGTGTGGTGTCGTGTTGAAGCTGCATGGGCAGCTGTACCTGTACACGCCATCGAAGCTCTGTTTGACGCAATGCCCAGGCGTATCGAGGCCGTTATCATAGCCAGAGGTGGTTGTTCTGGGTACTGTTTTCTCAGGATCTATGCACCCAAATTGCGTGAAAATGTAATGTCAGTTCTAGTTAATATATTTGTCCAATGAATACCCGTTTATCATCTGCATTTCTTCTTGGTGTAGCAGTTTTAATGGCCAGTAGTGGGTTAAGGAAGTGGTCGTAATGTTTTTGCTCGTCAGTGAAGACGCGCAATAAGAAGCATTTAGCTGTTCGCTCCCCCCTCCTGGTGTTGCAGTTTCAATGGCCGACAGTGCAGCAATGGGAACCGGACGCGGCAGTCTTCGCCTCTGGACGGTGCACGCCGCGGCATCTATTCTGCGGAGCAGACGGGTGCTCGTCGGCGGCGGCTCCCGCTGCGATAAATAAACGGAATCGCGCCGCAGTCTCGCCCACAAATCAGCGGCCGCGGACGCGCGGCATCCCCGCGCATCCCGTACGTGTGCGGCGCGTATATCTCCCTCCCCGCCACTGCTGCGCTCCATGCGGGATCAGCTCTAGGGCTTCGCGCGCCCATCTTGGCGCGCCTCTCGGGGAAACGAAACGGTGTGCGTTACAGTAGCGCCGAGCTGTGACAGTATCACGTATGAGAACACCACTGTTCCATGCCGACCCAGGCCTGAATCCGTGCTGCCGTTCCTTTTGGAGAGATTGTTGTATTTATTTATTTATTAATTTATTGCTTATTTAGCCCAGGCAGATTAGAACCTTAAGGCCCTCTGTTACATTTGACCAGGAACAACGCACACAAGAAATGTTACGTAAATATCACAAAAATAATAATTTGCATTGTTAATAAATGCAGGGTTGTAGCCTCTCCCCGATGTTATTCAATCTGTATATTGAGCAACCAGTAAAGGAAACAAAAGAAAAATTCGGAGTAGGTACTAAAATCCATGAA
Organism: Schistocerca serialis cubense; assembly: GCF_023864345.2. Taxonomy (NCBI): domain Eukaryota; kingdom Metazoa; phylum Arthropoda; class Insecta; order Orthoptera; family Acrididae; genus Schistocerca; species Schistocerca serialis. Next base: position 113,861,057 of record NC_064639.1, on the reverse strand, counting down.
GGAGAAATAAAAACTTTGAGGTTCGCCGATGAGATTGTAATTCTGTCAGAGACAGCAGAGGACTTGGAAGAGCAGTTGAACGGAATGGACAGTGTCTTGAAAGGAGGATATAAGATGAACATCAACAAAAGCAAAACGAGGATAATGGAATGTAGTCGAATTACGTCGGGTGATGATGAGGGAATTAGATTACGAAATGAGACACTTAAAGGAGTTTTGCTATTTGGGGAGCAAAATAACTGATGATGGTCGAAGTAGAGAAGATATAAAATGTAGACTGGCAATGGCAAGGAAAGCGTTTCTGAAGAAGAGAAATTTGTTAGCATCGAGTATAGATTTAAGTGTCGGGAAGTCGTTTCTGAAAGTATTTGTATGGAGTGTAGTCATGTGTGGAAGTGAAACATGGACGATAAATAGTATAGACAAGAAGAGAATAGACGCTTTCGAAATGTGGTGCCACAGAAAAAATGCTCAAGATTAGATGGATAGATCGCGTAACTAATGAGGAGTTATTGAATAGAATTGGGGAGGAGTTTGTGGCACAACTTGACAATAAGAAGGGACCGGTTGGTAGGACATGTTCTGAGGTATCAAGGGATCACAAATTTAGCATTGTAGGGCAGCATGGAGGGTAAAAATCGTAGAGGGAGACCAAGAGATGAATACACTAAGCAGATTCAGAAGGATGTAGGTTGCAGTAAGTACTGGGTAGCATGGAGAGCTGCATCAAACGAGTCTCAGGACTGAAGACCACAACAACAACAATAAAAATAATAATTGGCACTAATAATGATGATAAAATAACGGAGGAAATACGAATGATATTTAATTAGTTATTACATAACAAACTAAGTAACAATAATTTGCATTATTAAGCAAAGTAACACACTGAGGAAACAGAAGTCACGGGATGCCTCCTGATATTCGTGACGGACCTCCTTTCGCCCGGCGTAGTGCACCAACTGCACGTGGCATGGATTGAACAAGTCGTTGCAACGCCCCTGCGGAAATATTGAGCCATGCTGCTTCTACAGGCGTCCATAACTGCGAAAGTGTTGTCAGTGCAGAATTTTGTGCACGAATTGACCTCTCGATTACGTCCCATAAATGTTCGATAGGATTCATGTCGGACGATCTAGGATGGCCAAACCATTCGCTCAAATTTTCGAGAATGTTCCTCAAACTAACAGTGAACAATTGTGGTCCGGTGACATGGCGCAAAGTGATCCATAAAAATTCCATCGTTATTTCTGAACATCAAGTCCATGACTGACTGCAAATGGTCTCCAAGTCGTTGAACATAACCGTTTCCAGTCAATGATCAGTTCAGATGGACCAGAGGACTCAGTCCATTCCACGTAAACATACCTCGCACCATTATGGAGCCACCACCACTTCGCACAGCATCTCGTTGACAACTTGGGTCCATCGCTTCGTGGGGTTTGCGCCACTCTCAAACACTACCATCATCTCTTACCAACAGAAATCGGATCTGACCAAGCTGTGGTTTTCCAGTCGTCTAGGGTCCAACCGTTACGGCCACGAGCCCAGGAGAGGTGCTGCAGGCGATGTCGTGCTGTTACCAAAGACACTCGCGTCAGTCGTCTGCTGCCATAGCCCATAAACAACAAATTTCGCCGTACGTCCCACACTGTTTTCTGTGGTTACTTCAGGCGGTGTTGTTTGTCTGTTAGCACTGACAACTCTACGCAAACGCCGCTGCTCTCGGTCGTTAAGTGAAAGCCATCGACCACTGCGTTGACAACGGTGAATATGGTATAATCGGCACACTCTTGACACTGTGGATCTGAGCATACTGTATTCCCTTACGATTTCTGAAATGGAATTCCCCATGGTTCTAGCTCCAACTACTATTGCGCGTTCAGAAGTTGTTAATGCCCATCCTGCGTCCATAATCACGTTCGACGCCTTTTCACGTGAATCACCTGAGTAGAAATGACAGCTCCGCTATTGCACTGCCATTTAACTTGTGCCCGCGATACTACTGCCATCTGTATATGTATATATTGCTGTCCCACGACTTTTCCCACCTCAGTGTTATTTTCAATAATAATAATGAAATAATGGAGGCTTTAAGAATGATATTGATTACTTTACCACTATTGAAGCCTTGTTTGGTATTAGAAGAAGTGGAAGGACAAATGAAAGAGGAGAGGGTTGAAATGAAAGTGATAATGGTTGCTATTAAAGAAGAGAATTACAGTGGAGAACCCTTTACACAATGGGAGGGAAAAGTGGTGAGGGAAGGAGCGTTGACGAGAGTGAGCTCGGAATGTGAGCCACTAACTGTCATCTGAAGTTTGAAAAGATTTTAATTTCTCCAGTATTTTGAGGAAGATTGTTCCAAAATCTGGCCCCTGGTACAGAAAACGATTTAGAGAAGTTGGTAGTGTTGTGTAGTCGTACAGAGAGGATTTTACTGTCTTGGTGTTATAGAATAGGAAGCCAAACTTTTTTAAATTTGACTCTATCTGGAAGTTGGGAGTACTGAACCACAGTACAGACTGGCAGACGATTAGAGGTTAGATATGGGGAACAAGTTGCTCTAGAGTGGAGTGGTACTGCTGGTAAGTCAAATTTCGCCAAACGCCTGATAATTTGTCTGTGATGTTCTCACGCACGAAGATGTGGCATCCATGCGAGAAGGATGGATTCCTTGTGCGCCATGTACATATCAGTATGGATTTGTTGGAGGAGGTCGACATTTTTCGCCATAGAGCGTCTCCTGGTGGGTCGTTGCTCGGTGAGCAGGTGACCACGAGAGCTTCCCGTTTTTTGGAGACATTTGGAGATCGATCAAAAGAGGTGGACTCCAAACACACACGGATTTGGCTCAGACGACATATTTATAGGTGTCCACCTCCAACACTATTTAACGGTATGCGTGCACTGCATATGAGGAAATCCACTGAGACAAGCGACCTTGACAAACAGCAGGTTAGCTGGCTGGAGTGACCGAGCGGTTCTAGGCGCTTCAGTCTGGAACCGCGCGACCCCTACGGTCGCAGGTTAGAATCCTGCCTCGGGCATGGATGTGTGTGATGTCCTTAGGTTAGTTAGGTTTAAGTAGTTCTAAGTTCTAGGGGACTGATGACCTCAGCTGTTAAGTCCCATAGTACTCGGAGCCATTTTTGAGCCAAACAGCCCGCATCTCGTGGTCGTGCGGTAGCGTTCTCGCTTCCCACGCCCGGGTTCCCGGGTTCGATTCCCGGCGGGGCCAGGGATTTTCTCTGCCTCGTGATGGCTGGGTGTTGTGTGCTGTCCTTAGGTTAGTTAGGTTTAAGTAGTTCTAAGTTCTAGGGGACTGATGACCATAGATGTTAAGTCCCATAGTGCTCAGAGCCATTTGAAACCATTTGAGCCAAACAGCAGGTTATTTTTACGCAGTGCCTGTGAACGAGTATCTCGAACACGACGAAGCTGGTCGAATGTTCACGTGCTACTGTCGTGAACATCTACGGAAAGAGGTAGAAGGACAGTGAATCTAACACGAGATACTAACTAAATGGTTGGACGTCCACGACTCTTCACAGAAAGTGGGGTTCGGAGGCTTGTCTGCCTTGTAAAGTAGGATGGGTGGTGACCTGCGCCATCTCTGCCGAAAGAGCACAATGCTGGTGCACGCGCAAGTGTTTCGGAGCACACCGCTCACCGTACATTGTTGAACACTGAGCTCCGCAGTAGACCACCCGTACGTGTTTACATGTTGACCCAACCACTTCGTCATTACGATTGCATTGGGTACGGGACCATCGGGATTCGACCGTCGACCTATGGACCTATGGAAACGTGTCGAATCTTGGGTTAACCAATTTTTTGCTACACTAGGTCGATGGTTGTCTCCACAAAAGGTGTCATCGAGGTGAACGGCGACTCGAAACGTGTAGTGCGCCACGGAGGCAGGTTGATGCAAGCAGTAGAAAGCTATGGGAGACACTCTCCTGCGCTTGCAAGGGTCCTATGTTAGTAACCGAAGGCACGCTGACAGCTGCGAACCACCTGCATCCTCTTCATGCTTGATGTCTTCCCCGACGGCAATGTCATCTTTCAGCAGTAATTAGACTATCAGTGTCTCGGAGCCAGAACCGCGCTACAGCGGTTTGAGGAGCGTTGTAGTGAATTCATGTTGATGTCCCGACCACTAAATTCGCCCGATGTAAATCCTACGGAACGCATTTGGGTCGCTTTTCATAAGCCACACTTTGAAATACAGACCGTTTCGACTTGCCACCGGTTATTTATGGACTGACTAAACAGATAAGCCGTGGCTACAAAGTGCCTTAACCACCGTGTCGCCACGATCAGATGCAACCATAATACGGACGAGCGGCGAACCGACGTCATTCTGGAACTATAAGAATTCCAGGGAAGCGAATTCTTAACTGATGTACCGCTATAAAAAGTTTCTTGTCAATGTAAGTCACATTTTCTTAACCCTAGTAGCTAAGTGGTCAGCACAACGGAATGTCATACCTAACGGCTCGGATTCGATTCCAGGCTTGGCCGGAGATTTTCTCCGCTCAGGGACTGGGCGTTGTGTTGTCCTTATCATCATCATTTCATCCCCATCGACACGCAAGTCTCCGAAGTGGCGTCAACTTGAAAGACTTTCACCGGGCGAACGGTCTACCCGACGGGAGGCCCTAGCCACACGGCACTTTCTTTAACAACCGCTGGATTCCGTAAGGCTGAAAACTGCTTATGCACATTGTGTTCTTTTGCGACCACTGTTACGCACACACTGGGCCTCGTTGCCATCTCTCTTCGGTACAGAGCACCGTGACATCACTCTGGCTTTCAATTAAAGCTCTCGTATAAATGCCGTTCCTAAGCACCAGCAAATTTTGGATCTCTCAGAAACCCGTCGTTAATTCTATGGTTTGTTGTAATAAAATGACGAGGAACGTCATATTGGTGGTTAAAGAATTATTGTAACTTGAGTGTTATGAAAGCAAGCCGATTCATGGGAAGGGAATATTGAGGATCCATCAAATATGTATTATTTTCGGTACAAATTTGTTATAATTAAATGTCAGTTAGTAACATATCTACAATTAAGTCTTTCAGGAGATGGTACTATAGAATAGTCTTAAATTATTTATGGTCGATAAAGCGCAATGAGTAGAGACGCAGAGTAGTATGGTAACACATGATGTGTTGTTGGTTCGCGCCCCACTGGATCCAAAAAATTGTTACTAACATTTGCGTTTCCTAATACGTTCTGAACTTCCTTATTAGTTTAATAGAGAATATAATATTCGACGTTATGTAAATATAACTGCGCTCTTCCTGAGGAGTGAGTTTGTTCGATTGGCTTTATCTACATGACAGTTTGCACTACTTGCATAAGATGGTCTGCACTTTCTTGTTCCAAGCTTTGTATTTCACATGTGGTAAAGATTCTGCTGCTGAATAGGAACAGTCACCAAATAAGAACGACGTTATGCTTTTTACTAAAAAGTGAGGCTGTTGAAATAATTTTTATCTTACGCGGAGAACTACTATAAATTCGTATCGTACTGTTTGTAATGGAACTTTTACAAGCCGATGTCCTTATTGACTGGAAATGGTACTTTCGTTTATGGCTTATACGGTGTTCATGAATATTCAAATTTTTATTGATGTTATAACGGTACAGCCTCCCCCAGGACTCAAATGAAAGGTCCAATACCACCATTTTTATATGCATTTGTGTAGTTATCGGACAATTCTGTGCTTCCTAAGGCCTTGTATGTGTGTCTTTATATGTATCATTCTGCCCTACTTGATAAAAAACGTGATATTCATTGCGAAGGCATTTGGAATGTTCTGGAAGGACGTACGTTGTCGTATTGATAAACACATATACTAAACTAAGTAACTAATCCAGAAATTGAAATAATAAGTCCTTAGCAATAAACAACTAGAGACTGCAGAGATGTTAGCATGAAAAATCAATGCTTCTAATTAACAAAATACTAATCTAAAAATGCAGTAACAGAAGACCTTACTATCTTGAGAAACAGCTTAGAAGTTATTACCAAGCCATGTATTTTCATTTGTTATTTATTTTTATGTCTTCCTCTGTAATTAATATTGTTTGTAATTACATTTCTCATTAACTCTCAAATTGTTTCCATCTCACAGTTTTCCAATTTCCAGAATTTGAGGCCTTATTTGTGCATTTTATGTATGTAATCGAATAAAGCAAGAGCTCTGTACTACCACTGAATATTAGTAACCAAATCGAAACTGTAATTAATTACGTAACTAAAATAATACGAGAGACATTATTGTAATTAAAGTTCAGAATGATTTTCGTATGGAAAACTAAAGATATTACTATAAAAGATTGTCATTGGATATTGTATTTTATACGTTATTCAGCTGTAACATCAGTTTCTTTACGTTTTGTAAATTTTAACTGTAACATCAAAATTGTACAAAATCAATAATGCATTATTTTGGAAGCTATTGTTAAAATTCTATATAAAGCGATGCTGCAACAAGTCAGTTTTGAAGTTACTTTTGGAAGTCAAAGAGATCAGTGAAGTCTGTCCGTGTTTTGTTTACATGACGAGTGTGCAGTTCGGATGTCAATTAACGTGAATAAATTTTGTGAAGCATGAAAATTTCGCATTCATTCATCAATGGACCAGGCAGAAGAAACTTAAGTAACATTCAGCATGACTCGTTACAATGTATTCTACAGTCAGAACAACATGACTAGCATATAGACAAGGGAAAAATGTGTGTCTAACGCAGCAATTTTACGCCGTCCATTTCGTAAACATTGTGTTTTGCGAGCGAGTTACAGCCGACATCTGCCGCTGGAGCGCGCTGCGATCGCTTATACTAAGATGAGGCACGCGAGCCGCATCATTCCTGACTGCCCAGCAGCACGTCGAACACGGAACACTCAACACTGTCGTTCGAAGCACGGTCCGTGCGCCGACAGCTTTATGCACTGGTCGGTCCGGAAAACGTCAAACGTCGCCAAGCAGAGCAATAAATCTGAGAGTAAAAATACGCGCTGTTGATGAAGCGAATGGTGATCAACAGTGACATAAATCCTCTTTCATAACCTCCGAGTCAGTTAAATGAATGGAGTAATCCGGAACGCGTGGTAGATCTGCGACGGGCCGGAGATGGCCAGTGCATACGTCTTCTTTCCCCCCTCACTGACGCGGACAGACACCGCGGCAGTGATGCAGTGCCGGCGCATTACTGGCGCCACTTTAAATTCGCGCCGGTTGCCGGCGACTTTCCGGCCGCGTGTGTTTTCGGAGAAAGCCGGGAGAACAGTGAATGGAGTGGCAGGGGAAGGGGGGAGGTGGCACGAGTGGGAAAATATACAGCCAGCCTTCTGGCGAAGGGCTGGCACACGGATCACTGGCTTGACGACCGCCGCTGGAGCAAGCGACGCAGCTTAATGAGTTGGCTGCACGCGCTACTTCGTTTGCGCGAATTTCACAGTTGCGTGCTCCGCCGCTTGCTCCGTGCTGCTACTTTCTCTCCCCTTTCCTCTTTAGTTTAATCCCATTCCTTTTCTCTCTCTCTTTCTCCATTTCGCCCCAGTACATGTCGTGCTTCCCCAAGCGCAACCGAGAAGACCTTGCAGCTTTCACCTTGACTCATCTACCAATGGGTAATTTTCATTCTGCTTCCATGAACGAGGAATATTGAACCATTCCAGACGCAGCATTCAGGAGACGTCAGAAAGACATCTCTCTCTCTCTCTCTCTCTCTCTTTCTCCCGCCCATCCTCCACCCTCTGTTAACATGGATCAGAATAACCAAGTGATGGACAGCTAGTTGTTTAGAAGACAACTGCCACAGCAAAAACCAATCAGAGAAAGGGACTGGATAAAAAGTTCTCGGGTTTCCTGCCGCGTCAAGTGATTAAAATCACACAAGCTTTCGGCCAAACACTCCTTGGCCGTTTTCAAATGGTGTGACTGCCAGTGGACTGCTGGTACGCCGTTATATACACTATCTGCGGCTGTGACGTCACTTGTGCTAGCGACATCGCCATATATGGGCATACGTTGATCCGGCGTTCGAAGTGCCCGTTTCAACCACGTTGTCGCTGGATCCTTGTCGTGCTGAGCTGCAGGCCACCATCTCTATTTATAGATGATTTTTATTTCAATGGCTTCTTTAATTACACATCTCCAGAAGCTTTTAGTGCGACCCACGAGAGATGTTCTATCAAATTTTATCCGATAGCCGTTTTCTACGGCATACTCACCTAAAGTAGATTTCTCGGGGTTCCTGCTTTCGTCTGCAGTACTTACCGTTTCTCCGACGTAAGACTGGCCACACTCGCAAGGTGTATTGTAGACCCAGGTGTTCTGGGACCCGCTGCGTCTTTATCTGAGTAACTGATAGATTTCGGTCGGAGGGCTGAAGAGCGATCTGATTTTGTGTCTTTTCAGCAGGCAGCTTAGCTTGCCTGACACGGACGGCAAGAAATCAAGCTTCTTTTCCTTCTCTCTGCCAGAGGTATTATCGCGATTCTTGCTTGAGATCATTTAGCTGATTAACGTTTAGCTGTTGTTTTTGAAGACACTCCGTAGATGGCTCAGCTCATGGGGCAGCTTATCAGCGTCTGATATTCTTGCACGATGCAGCAGTGTTTGTAATACAGTGCGCTTCTGTGCTGGGTGACGATGGCTGATCCCGTGCATGTACAGATCGCTGGTCAGATCGCAGGTCATATTATGTAAGTTTATTTTGTTCTTGTTCAAATAAACTAAGATTAAACTGTGATTTTGATCTTACATAGCTGGCCGGTGTGGCCGTGCGGTTCTAGGCGCTTCAGTCCGGAACCGCGTGACCACTACGGTGGCAGGTTCGAATCCTGCCTCGGGCATGGATGTGTGTGACGTCCTTAGGTTAGTTAGGTTTAAGTAGATCTAAGTTCTAGGGGACTGATGACCACAGATCTTAGGTCCCATAGTGCCCAGAGCCATTTGAACCATTTTTTTGATCGTACATGACTTACTTCCGTAACATAAGGGAACCTGTTCTATACATGTGTACAAAGTGTGCCGCGCGCCCGTTCGAAGGTTAGTGATCTATGAATCCATATCCATACTAATATTATAAATGCGAAAGTAAGTTCGTATGTTACGCTTTCACGACAACCGCTGAACCGATCTTAAAAAAATGGTAGGAGATAGCTTGAACGCTGAGGAAAAACATAAGCTACCAAAGAAATGTGTGTGGTACAACATACTTACTGATTTGCAGAATATGACGTGAAATATGGAGGAATAATTACTCTTTGAAAAAGCTATTTGTTCTTTGAATTTTGAACTTTATCATATTTGTGAAAATGCTTTTATTGTTTGATATGTTCTACATAATATGATTCAACGTAATGAATACAATGTTTATACAATCCTCTGCGTGTTTAATCCATATTTCCATACCAATATCAGTCACAAATCCGTCACATTTTAACCGCTGAACGTCATGCGTCTGTTATAACTTCTATGTTGCTTTCAAATTTCGGTGTGTAGCTCATGGTCATGTGGTTAGCAATTCTGTTTCTCGCTCAAGAACTCCGGCGTTCGATTCCCGCCCTCGTCCTTTTTTCTGCTCGTGTCTGGATGTGTGTATCGTTACCATCATTTTATCATCATCGACGTGCGAACCACCGGAGCGGCGTCAAATAAGAAGACTTGTACCAAGCTCCTGAACATCCCATCTGGGGTCTGCCGGCCAATAAAGCCACACGCACATTTCATTTCACTGTACTGAGAAGCGAGCGCAGCTTTGGGTAACAGCTAGAATACAGCGCTTATACAGTCCTCAATGTGTTTAATCCATATCAGTCTCTAATTCCATGCTAATATTATATATTAAAAAAGCACTCCCTCTTCAGGCCACGAGTGGCCTACCGGGACCATCCGACCGCCGTGTCATCCTCGGTGGAGGATGCAGATAGGAGGGGCGTGGGCGAAATTAATTCTGTCTGTTACGTTTCCACGACTGAACCTCTGAGCCCATATCCATGAAATTCGGCGTGAGATAGGAAAGGCGAACTCTGAGGAATTGTGTAGTACAAGATAATTCCGCGTGACCGCTACGGTCGCAGTTTCGAATCCTGCCTCGGGCATGGATGTGTGTGATGTCCTTAGGTTAGTTAGGTTTAAGTAGTTCTAAGTTCTAGGGGACTGATGACATTAGAAGTTAAGTCCCATAGTGCTCAAAGCCATTTGAACCATTTTGAACAAGACATTTGTCGACTGGAAAAATATTATGCAAATTAAGGAAACATATTTACGCTTCGAAGAAGCTATTTACTCTTTCACTTTTGAACTTAATAGTATTTGTAAAAATGCTATTATTGGTTTATATGTTCAACGTAATATGAGCCAGCGTAATCAATACAATCCTTATTCAATTCTCAACGGCATTAATCAATACTTTCATACTGATACCAGTATTATTAACAGCGAAAGTAGTTCTGTTCTGTTTTCAGGACTGTACCGCTGTACCAAGGAAATTTAGTAGAGATACCTTGAACCCTGAGGAATAGCCTAGGCTACTTTAGAGAGTTTTACCTTTTTCGGTATTAACATTTTTAAATACGGTATAAGTGTTCTTACATATGGTATACGTTGAGTGGCATGCTGGTGCCTCTTAATGTCTATAGATTTTCCGTGGCAGTGCAAATTCAATTTTATTGTGCGCGTGGTTTATGTTATTGAGTGGCTACACAACCTGGCATTTCTGGAGAGCTTTGATGGAGATGCAACAATAAAATCTGACGGTAACCCCGAGTACTATATTTCAAGCTATTACAATAAGCCTCGCAAACGTTTAGTCTGAGAGAACTCAAGCTACGAAAGTTAGTCGAATCCAGGATACATCAGAGCGGTCTCATGTCGGCCAGAACTTGACTGCAGAAGGTCAGGCGGTCGTCAGAGCTACAGAGACATTAGAACAATCATGAACCCGTCGAATTTTAGACGCTGAGTCATCTCTTACAGCTTCTAAGACGCTTGATGACTCACACCGACGGCTTTAGTTAAAGGCTGTACGACAAACAGAGTCGTACTTTTACAAATGGAACGTAGCACGCTTTTGGTGGGGCTGAATTTGATTATAATCTGTTAAATGATTATGTTATTCATAAACTGGTCCCCATAGGGGATGGATCAAAAATGTAGGCACTGTACGAATTAAAATGGAAGGAAGAAAGGTTGTTGTGTGTTGCTCTGGTGGCAAACTCTCACATCCAGTACCAGGTGAGCCATAGCAAACCTATTTCTACACAACTAATAAAATCGAGGCCTTCTTACTATATAATTAGAAAATATAATCCACGCTATCAGATTCGATATACAGCGAATAATAAAAATACGTTCATTGTATACCTACATACCGGCACTGCATACATTTTTTATGCATGCATCTCTACATCACTATATACACAGACATCTCGTAATATTACTAGCTTACGTACTCACCAACATTCATCACGACAAAACTACTGATATGCGAGCCAAGCAGCAGGTAACGGCAAGCACCTGCATATTTTGTGTAAGAATCGTTGACGTATAGCTCCTTTCTCTATTTGGTATGTATGTTGCAGAGAGACTTGTATGGCAACTAATAATTTGATTATTATCATTAATAATATTTTACAATAGAAAAACTATTCAGTAATGTTTTAATATTGGAAAACTCCACCAGTTACATACAGTTTTTGCTAAGCACAACGAGTTTCGAGAATTTATTCTCATTTTCAAGTGCATTTGTTTGCATCATTTGAATAATATTTATCATATTAAAATGATATTCTTAGGTAAGTATGTTGTGAAACCATGGTCAGAAGTAAGTGAAGGCTTAATGGTCCTAATAAAATGAGGTTAAATAAATAAATACTTTTTTATATTTGCATGTGTGATTTTCTGCTCCTCTTGCACTGTAGTTGTCTTTTTGAGGTTGCAATTGAAAAAACGAGCGATTTTCTGCTACTTTTGCACTATAGTTGTCTTTTTGAGATTATACAATAATTGGAAAACTGGACAGTTTTGTTCAGTATAACTTCAAAAAGACAACTACAGTGCAAAAGAGGCAGAAAACCACACACACAAACATAAGAGAAATATTTATATAAACAAATGCACTTGAAAATGGAATATAATCTCGGAACGCGTTGTTGTAAGCGAGAAAAAAATACGTAACTGGCGCAGTTGTATAGTATCTACGTTATGGATGACACAGATGCAGGCTTTCCAAAAACACAGATTACGATAAACGAAATTAAAAGACATTATTCGGCTCCTGAGCATCAAGGGACCACGAAAACACACGTTGCTACGTTTGTGACACACTGTATGTAGCAGATGCTGAACATAAAGATCAAACGAGTGACCTGACCGCGATAAAAACTCCTCAATTTCGAGTACTGTACTGCAAAACAGACTGTGAGCAGGCAATTGTAACAAGATGGTCAGTAAAAGTAAACAGGAAAATGCTGTTGCTATACGTGAAAAATAATAACATAATAATTCGATCCACTATAAATTGTCATTTGTCATTCCGGTTACCTGCGCCCTTGACAATACAGCAGCTACGGACGCCGCGGAGTAAGGGTGCAGCCTAACTAGATTTCCAAAACTGAATAAGCAATCAACGCGGTTGTTAGGCGCACGACCGCTCGCTGGCCTCGGAGAGTTAGGTCCCCCTCACGTTCTAACCGCATTACGCAGCCCAATGGGCGGCAGCCGAGTTCCCATTTGCAAACTCACATATGAAGCTACGCGGAAGCTAATCTAATTGCGAACGGCGCAGGGTTATGGTCCACTCAGCGTTTACCGCCACAGCGAGTGCATTAACACCCCGGTTTCAAATCTAGTGGCGCGTCGGCCGCCATTCAAAACATTGCTGTCTTCTCTTCGTTAAATGTTCTCTGAAGTCTGCCACACCTCATCGTCCTCGATATGGAGTGCTATATGGATTACAATGTGGTTCACGCTAATCGCAGGCACTCGCGATGCCCGCTTCTATGGAAGTTGTTAGCGCCTGACGGTTGTGATACACCAGCGCCCCTAGCGGCAAGGAAGGCACTCGTCACTTACCTACATATGTGCAATAATATCTTTGTTTGTCATTCTTTTTCTACTTAATTTACGAATTAATTATAACACTTCTGCGTCTCTGACATCAGAAAACTACCTAGAGACCTGAGTAATCGTAAAATAAATGTAAACAGAGCCAAAACTCATGAATGAAATGGAATAAGCTGCGTTGTTTTCACGAAGAAATGCTTTGAAATTGCACATAATTGCAACCTATCCGACTAGAGGCAATGTAGTATAGACACTGAATTTCAGTCATAAGAAATATGTAATTTCTGTCGCTAACTGTTCTTATGTTTGGTACTTTCTTTTACTCACCACCATTTTGCATGAACTATAAAATTTGCTAATTGTTGCACTTCACTAGGCTTTGTATTTCTCTAATATTTGTTTGGAATAATTACTTTTTCTTCAAAATACGACTGTCTAGAAAAATTATTATGGTCGGTTGCTCCGACGTTGCCACAATTTCGGAATTGGTTTCTTTTGAGTCGGAAATAGTTTTATTGATACTATTTCGCAAATAGCAGAATGTTATGCTTTTATTGTTTTTTGTCGTTTTATTATTAACACTGTGTGGTGGTTTTCGCTTCAGCTACATTTACAGTGGCTTATCTGATGTGTTAAATAATCCAGGAACTGCATTCCGTGTAATATCCCTATTTTATGTATTCATTAACTGGTTTGTTTGGCAGTGTAGTGAACAAAGTACACACAAAAACGTGAAGTTAATTTATGTACGCCGTTTTTCTGCAATTCACCATATCTTCTGATGTTTACGATCGAATTCCTGTTCTTAAAAAATAAATATTATTCTTCAGTAAATTTCTGTAGGTTATAAGAAATCGTAAATACATAGTTCTCTAATGTGCTGTTTCATAGCTCTTGTGGTTGGTTCTTAGGAAACTTACAGAATGACAAATTCGGTGTCTTCTTTTTGTTACTACAACTTATTACACAACGTGCGTTTCTTTTTGTACAAATCATGTTGCACATCAATTTAAACGATATTATTTGCGCATTGCACTACTGTCGTAGAGTACAATAAAAATGAACACGAGTGTGGCGAATGTGTATGTCCTACGATGATTGATGTGGATTGTCTTTCGATCTTCTCTGATGCCGACGCCACATACGGGAGCAGATGACTGGCGACGCAGAGGGACAGAACTGTTATTTCTTCGTGAGAATTTTCAACGGTTCACTACACTGCGGAATGATATAAGTTCATATTCGGCAGTCTAAACACTTTGTAGCTACTGGTATAAATCCATTCTATTTTGTAAGTAGTGGCCAATCTAAATCTGTGCGGAGAGAATGTTGGCCATCTTTCACAGCGACCTTTCCGCTGCTCTACAGAAAATCGGGTTAGCAGAAGAGTTTGCGATACTAACCGTCGACTTCGATCACTCGATTTAATCGTTTTATCGGTATTTTTCTTTGCGATAAGTATATTTTTTCCAGTTCGTACTGTTCATCGAGGTCTCCAAAAGCGCTGTAGAGCTTCTTTTTGATACTCGATTACTTTTCTTTGCGATAAAAAGTTAATTCTTCTTATGTTACCCATTTCAATTTAGGCTATTACTGAAAAGGGCATATATTCGAAACTTGAGCTATGTAGCTAGTTTTTTTCTATACTAGCGACAATTTACTTGCGGTAATTAATTTTTCAGTTCGTATTGTGCGTAATGATGTCTGTTGCAGCCGTCGAGTTGGTTTTTACGGTACTCCGTTCGTATTATTTCCAAGAGATATTTCTCTTATTTGTACATGATTGATCAAAATATGTAATATTCGAACTATTTTTCTCTCGCTGTAGTAAATCTTTGTAATCAAAACCACGTATGCTGATTATGTTTTAAAATATCGCAAATTGCATGCGGTTATAATGGCCATGTCATTTTCGTCTTTTGTCGCATGTTTATCACGTTATTTGTCAAGGCCGATGGCTAGTATATCTCTTTACACAAAAGATGCATGAACTAACACATCCTGTGTTCTGATCTACGTGTTTTATGAAATTTCGTAGAAAAATTGGTTGACTTAGATTCTGATTAGTATTGGTGTTCTACGGTACAGATAGTTCTGTTTTTTGTTTGTTGTCATTTTTAGTAAGTAAAGTATATTGGGAATTTATTTGGGATGTGGCGGTTTAGCTTGAATAGCTGTAAGTATATCGACATTCCGTAGGGCACTTCCTAATGTGTCTTTTACGTTGGGCTGCACTCAGAATGGGGCATGAAAGCTTAAATTGTAATCCTGCGCACTTATATTGTTGCTACGGAATTATGTCTGACATTCCTTTGTACATTGCTTTGCACACACTACAGAGTTTCTCTAACGGAAATCGTGAAATTCATGAGGTTACATGCATGTATCAAGGGTAGTGCTATCTGTGGAGGTGAGATGGCGCTACAGCCTTACGCTGTATGTTACTTTGCAGCTGACGCCGCCATCTTAGTTTGACCAAAACATTAGCAGACGATTGCTTCTTGTTCTTAATTTCCGTCTTGCGCAAGCAACAGTTGTTTTAAATAGTAAATATTAGAGTTATTTTGTAATTCAGTACCAGGAACGCATTTTGAGACGATTTTC
Organism: Schistocerca serialis cubense; assembly: GCF_023864345.2. NCBI lineage: Eukaryota > Metazoa > Arthropoda > Insecta > Orthoptera > Acrididae > Schistocerca > Schistocerca serialis. The sequence goes on along the minus strand of NC_064639.1, from coordinate 113,845,362 downwards.
TGGTCTTAAGTGCCTATCTGATGTAGTAATACGACGCACTGCGCCTTATTAATGGTAACTCTCTTTCTCTTATACGTTTTGAATAAACAAGAATAGAAGAATGTGACACGAAAAGGTTGCTTCCACAGTCCAGCATTTTTCTTAACTGGCGAAACTAATGTTCGGTCAAGTCCCGCTCCCAAAATTGCTGAGATCATATTTTGCATGCTTGGTTGGTTTCCAATCTTTTGTTTACAGAGTGTTTACAAGAGAGATTTTCCAGTTGCACTGATAGGTAATCTAAAGTTAAATGACAGAAAAAACCACTACACTAAAAGTAACCAGCGCAAATAACATTGATCCATGTAAAAGATAATATCGCCTGAACGAGTCCACTGGCGAATGAAACGTGATTGATTTACACATTACACTATAATAATTGATGGAATCTAGCATATTTTATCAAAACGCGTCCACCAGAAGTTAAGGTTTGGCCACACTAACACGGCGGACTTCGGCACCAAGTTTGTGACGACATGACAATTCACGGTGTTATCAGCTACCCCATTTTAACTTTCGGGGGGGGGGGGGGGTATCAATCAATTAGAACCCGTATTTTGAATATTTTTTACAGTGGAATGCTATAGAATTCAGATACAATAATAGCTATGTCGAGCAGCAGAAATGCACTTTATATGATTATCCCTTTTTAGATAAATGTGTTTAACTCGTTTGTTAGTTTGACTACAGTGCTAAACCTATGCCACAGTTATATCTCACATACAACATACATTACTGTGTACCTTGCTAAAATGGTGTGCTTGGTACACATAATTTTATGTCTTGTGCTTGTTTACTTTGTTTCACATTAACTTGTTTGGGAATCAACAACTTTTATATTTTTCATTAGAAGCATAACCACTGCAGTTCTTGTTCAACACCCTTATGAGTCACCACAGCCTCTCGCGATCGACTTAAGGCTGATAAACGCTGTTCGTCAACAGAGCAGAAGGCGACGTATATTCACACTAGACGCAACGTTGACAAAAAGTCACCAGTAACTAAGAGTGGAAGTGAGGTTTTGAGCCGGCTGCGGTGGCCGTGCTGTTCTAGGCACTTCTGTCCGGGACCGCGTGACTGTTACAGTCGCAGGTTCGAATCCTGCCTCGGGCATGGATGAGTGTGGTGTCCTTAGGTTAGTTAGGTTTAAGTAGTTCTAAGTTCTAGGGGACTGATGACCTCAGATGTTGAGTCCCATAGTTCTCAGAACCATTTGAACCATTTTTTTAGGTTTTGAGGCACGATCAGTAATACAACACGTCGGAGTCTAGTTCGAGAATTAGGAAAGCAGCAATGATCAGGAAGAAGGTACAGGTAATAACCGTCTATAACGAAGCCATTAGAAACATGGGCGAAGGAAATTTGTCGATATGCAGCAGGATTTTGGAACATATATTGTGTTCGAGCATTATGAGTTATCTCGAAGAAATCGGTCTATTGACACACAGTCAACATGGGTTTAGAAAACATCGTTCCTGTGAAACACAACTACCTCTTTATTCACATGAAGTGTTGACTGCTATTGACAATGGATTTCAGATCGATTCCGTATTTCTGGATTTCCGGAAGGCTTTTGACACTGTACCACACAAGCGGCTCGTAGTGAAATTGCTTGCTTATGGAATATCGTCTCAGTTATGTGACTGGATTTGTTACTTCCTGTCAGAGAGGTCACAGTTCGTAGTAATTGACGGAAAGCCACCGAGTGAAACAGAAGTGATTTCTGGCGTTCCGCAAGATAGTGTTATAGGCCCTTTGCTGTTCCTTATCTATATAAACGATTTGGAAGACCATCTGAGCAGCCGTCTTCGATTGTTTGGAGACGACGCTGTCGTTTATCGACTAGTAAAGGCATCATAAGATCAAAACAAACAGCAAAACGATTTAGAAAAGACATCTGAATGGTGCGTAAAGTGGCAGTTGACCCTAAATAACGAAAAGTGTGAGGTCATCCACATGAGTGCTAAAAGGAACTCAAACTTCGGTTACGCGATAAATCAGTCTAATCTAAAAGCCGTAAATTCAACTAAATACCTAGTATTACAATTGCGAGCAAATTGGAAGGAACACATAGAAAATGTTGTGGGGAAGGCTAACCAAAGACTGCGTTTGATTGGCACGACACTTAGGAAATGTAACAGACCTACTAAGGAGACTGCCTACACTTGTCCGTCCTCTTTTAGAATACTGCAGCGCGGTGTGGGATCCTTACCAGATAGGACTGACGGAGTACATCGAAAAAGTTCAAAGAAGCTCAGCATGTTTTGGATTATCGCGAAATATGGGCGAGAGTGTCACAGAAATGATACAGGATTTAGCTGGACATCATTAAGAGAAAGGAGTTTTTCACTGCGACAGAATCTTCTCACGAAATTCCAATCACCAACTTTCTCCTCTGAATGTGAAAATATTTTGTTGACACCGACCTAAATAGGGAGGAACGATCACCACAATAAAATACACACGCCTTCGATCACACGCCGTTCCAGTTCAACGATCCGGCATTCTCATTTTGGATTACACTTACGACCTTCTCTATTGATACTACAACTCTGGCTCGCAACTACCTCTGTTTATTTCTGATTTTTTATTATCCTACTGAACTATGAGGTGCAATCAAAAAGTTTCCGTTCGAAGGCCGCACAGTCCAGGTCGGTATGCCAATCGGGCAATATCGCCGTATGCACTGAAGCAATCATCCAGCCGAAGACCAGATTGAAGATACCCGTTTCGTTAAACACCATGTCCTGCAGTTGGAAAAAGTCAGTACTGCCTGCTGCACATCATCGTCCCGCAGGAATCGTTGACCCGTGAAGGCCTTTTTAAAGGAACCGAAGGCGGTGTATTCGCATGGGGGAGATCAGAACTATAGGGCAGGTTCTCGAGTGTCTCCCAATTGAGTTGGCTTAACTTCTGCGTTACGACATTTGCGATATTGGGACGTGCGTCATCAAGAAGCAGCGGCACCTCTCGTGGTGGTGTGGTTTTCGACGGACATGCTGCCCCGAACACTTACTCCGATGGACATCTACCAAGAAAATAATAAAAGCACGTTGGTCTTGTTTGGATGCGTTTGGTAACAAACTTCATCATAGTTCACGTTTCCGCATTTACTGCACGGATGTCGGAAAGATACAAATGTCACTCTAATCCCTGTTCTTCATGTCGGTGCTTATTTACCCGCATCGGATTCGCGTACTGCGTATATCCCGCAGCAACGCCTTCGAACGTAAACTTTTTGATTGCCCCTTAGGTCTCGGCACTCTACTTGTTGGATGGTATGCCTCCCGTGCCCCCGTGCTTCCATCCATTACAAACTGACGTCTCCTTGATGCTTGAGAATGTGTCCTATCAGTCGTTCCGCTTAGTCGTGCTACAGATTTTTTTCCCCAAGTCGATTCAGTTCCTCCTCATTTGTTACTCGATCTACCCATCTGATCTTTCAGCGTTCTTCTACAGGACCACATTTCAAAAGCTTCTATTCTCTTCTTGCCTCCACATTTCACTTCCATATCAGGCTGCACTCCAGAAAAGACTTCCTGACACTTAAATTTAAGTTAGATGTTAAATAGCTTTAAACAGCTCCTTTTAACTCAAGCTCAGAAAAAAACAGAACACCATGAGCCTCTAAAGATAGGATGTTCATATTCACCGGACATGTACAGTTTGTACTCCAGAAATGAGTAGCATTTCAGTCACTTCGATTCATGATGAGTCCTGTTGCCCAGTAGGCACAGGGTCCGCCAAGGGCTCTGATAACTTGTTCCATGCGTGATGACATCGATGCATATAAGGAGCGAACGGCGTCCTGTGGTATAGCCAGCCATGCTGCATTCACCTGTTGGCATTGGGTCACAGCGCTACTCCTGTCGTTTCACCATATCCACATATTTTCGATTGGCGACAAGTTTGGTGATCTGGAGGCCGGGGCAAAAGGTTGGCATCCTGTGACACCAAGCAACATGAGGTCGTTCATTGTCGTGCTGAGAAATTGCATCTAGTGTGACGTGCAGGAAGGGGATGGCTACGGGTTGCAGGATGTCATTCACGTAGACTATACTGGTCACAGTGCTTTGGACACGCACCAACTGGGATTTGTGGTTCTACCCAATAGCAACACACACCATGAGACCTTGAGTTGGCGCTATACGCCTTATGCGAATGCAGTCACTGTGATGCCACTCCCCTGTCTGAGGCGAACCTAAATGCAGCCATCTAGATCTGATGCCATTCCTGGCCCCAGAGACGTCGTCCCATACATCACTGCCGTCTAGCATTTTTCTGCGCATTCTTCAAAGGTAGGCGGAAAAGTGGACGACGCGCGCGGAATTCATGGTGTAATAAACGGCTACAGACTGTCATCCCTTGTAGTGTTCGATGTGTTACACTATTCCACTGTTGCGCCAGAGTCTAGGAGGACGCAGATCTGTCCTGCACTGCCATTCGAATGAGGTGTCAATCTTCTCGGGAGGGGGGAGGGGGGGGCGGTCTGGGTGGTGCGACCTGACCCATCTCCTAGTGTTCTACGGAACCATTCTGCACACACCCATTGTACTGCCGAAATACTTCGTCCCACATGAGCAGCAATTTGCCGGATGGATGCATCACATTCTCTCATGCCAATAATGCGCCCTCTTTCAAACTCACTATTTTGACGGTACGATTCGCGCATACGTCTGCGAGCCATCCTCGACGTCTGCTCAGATCACGCTGATCCATTAGCTTTCGGTTTATAGCGATATCGAGAGCCGGAGGCTGCGATATCGATGTGTCCTTAAACCTGCGGGCCGACATGGATGACATACTAATCATTTCTGCAGAACATGCTAATCTACATGTCCTGTGAATATGAACGTCCTATCTCCGGTCGTTCAAGGTGTTCTGTTTTTCCTGAACATGAGTGTACTTTTCCAGTCATTGCCAGCGTGCATTTTTTATGCTGTCTACTTCAGCCATCATCAGTTACTTTGCTGCTGAATTAGAAAAACTCACGAACTACTTTTAGTGTCTCACATCCTAATATAATTCACTCACCATCAGCTGATTTAAACAGTCTACACTCCGTTACCTTGATTTAATTTTTCCTGATATTCGTCTTACAATCTCTTTTCAAAACACTATCCACTCCATTTATGTGCTGCTCTCAGTTCTTTGCTGTTTTGGACAGAATTACAATGTCACGGGTTAACCTCATAATTTTTAATTGTTCCTCCCGAATTTTAATTAACTTCCAAAATTTCTCCTTGGTATCGTTTACAGCTTGCTCGAACTACTCATTTAATACTGTCGGAATTAAGCTACAACCCTGTCTCACTCCCTTCTGACATCCTGCTTCCCTTTCACGTCCTTAGACTGTTCATACTGCAGTCCGGTTTCTGCCAAAGTTTTAAATAACCTTTCGCTCCCTGTAATTTATCACTTCTACCTCCCAAATTTCAAAGAGTGTAGTCCGTCAAAGTTCGTGAAAACTTTCTTTAAATCCACAAATGACATAAACCTAGGTTTGCCTTTCTTTAACAAATCTTCTAGATTAACTCATATCGCCTAGAGTGTTGCGACATTTCTCGGGAAAATCAAACTGATCTTCCCCGACGTTTGCTTTTACTAGTTTTTTAATTCTCTTTTAATGTACAGCAGCTGGTGGAAATGGTCTTCGTAGAACGGCCTCGAATGTCGTTCTGTTCTGGTGAGAAGAGCAATGCATAATTTTTTAAAAAAAAAATATGCTGTCGCTGCTTTATTTTCCATACTAAGAGAAAGAACTGTGTTAACTCTGTGTTTATTGATTTGTAAATCATTGTGTTGACCTCTCATCAAGTGCAACAGCCAAATTAGGGAATAACGCCAGAGGAAACGAGGCGCTATGAAAACACCCCGTGTTTGTCCTAGCGTTACGTGTAACCGAATTATTTTACGTAACACCTTAACGAGCAGCCCGTCATCTCGTTACTCAATAAAATTAAGGTGCCTGTTCCTCTGTTGTTTTACGTAATGGCTAAACAAGCAGCGGTTCTCTGTGCTTGGGCCCTCGTTATCCAATGAAATTAGGTCACCGTTTCTTCTGAAAGAATTTTGTATTCGTAAATGGTATTGACTTGAAACGTTTTTATTATTGCTACTGTGCAGTGCCCTCCTTTAATGGCATTCCGGAACTGTTTCGATGGCTGACTTCTCAATATCGTTAGCCATGTGGATCTACAAGCGTAGAGGTCAATGAACGTGTTTCGCTGCCTGACAAATGCGGGCCCAAGAACTCAAAAAAATAGAAGCTCCTGTAAACTGTGTTTGTACGACGACGTTACAAAGGCAGGTCACGTATTTTGCAGAAACATGCGTCTTTGGAGATGCCTTTTGAACCAAATGAAGCGTTACCGACTTGGAATTATGCCTTTTTAGTCCCCTGGATAATAGTTCCGTATTTCTGGATTTCCAGAACTCTTTTGACACGGTACCACACAAGCGGCTCGTAGTGAAATTGCTTGTTTATGGAATATCGTCTCAGTTATGCGACTGGATTTGTGATTTCCTATCAGAGAGGTCACAGTTCCTAGTAACTGACGGAAAGTCATCGAGTAAAACAGAAGTGATTTCTGGCATTCCCCAAGGTAGTGTTATAGGCGCTTTGCTGTTCCTTATCTATATAAACCATTTGTGAGACAATGTGAGCAGCCGGCTTCGGTTGTTTGCAGATGATGCTGTCGTTTATCGACTAATAAAGCCATCAGAAAATCAAAACAAACTGCAAAACGATTTAGAAAATATATCTGAATGTTGCGAAAAATGGCAGTTGGCCCTAAATAACGAAAAGTGTGAGGTCATCCACATGAGTGCTACAGGGAACTCGTTAAACTTCGGTTACACGATAAATCAGTCTAATCTAATAGCCGTAAATTCAACTAAATACCTAGGTATTACAATTACGAACAACTTAAATTGGAAGGAACACATAGAAAATGTTGTGGGGAAGGCTAGCCATAGACTGCGTTTTATTGGCAGGACAGGACACTTAGACAATGTAACAGACCTACTAAGGAGACTGCCTACACTACCCTTGTCCGTCCTCTTTTAGAATACTGCTGCGCGGTGTGGCATCCTTACCAATAGGACTGACGGAGTACATTGAAAAAGTTCAAAGAAAGGCAGCATTTTTTGTATTATCTCGAAATATGGGAGAGAGTGTCACAGAAATGACACAGGATTTGGGCTGGACATCATTAAAAGAAAGGCGTTTTTCGTTGCGACGGAATCTTCTCACGAAATTCCAATCACCAACTTTCTCCTCTGAATGCGAAAATATTTTGTTGACACCGACCTACATTGGGAGGAACTATCACCGCGATAAAATAAGGGAAATCAGAGCTCGTACGGAAAGATACAGGTGTTCATTCTTTCCGTGCGCTATACAAGATTGGAATAATAGAGAATTGTGAAAGTGGTTCGATGAACCCTCTGCCAGGCACTTAAATGTGATTTGCAGAGTATCCATGTAGATGTAGTTTTCACAAATGTTCTTCGTAGGCTTACTTGATAATTAAACAATTACTAAATAAATGTATACAATACTGCTGAATTTACTTTTTCAATCTCTTCAGTTTATTGATACCAATCACACGATGATCACCTTTCTTCTAATGTATTCATATTAATTTAATAACACAGGTCACTTTGAATTGTCTCACTAACTTCACAAGTGCTAAAATTTAACATCGTGGCAGTTCCGATTAACTACAGATGTATACATACTGACTAATGGGTGCTGACTGACTTGATAATACTGAATAATAATGAACTAAAGGACGTGCATTCGTTGATGACCGGTTACCGACTGAATATGACTCATGGGCAACGCCTAGATAAAACTTTGCGTAGGAGAGATGCTATAAAATATTAATTCACAACACTACTGTATTTTGGGAATTAACATAAAGCATGAAGAAATGAAACATATTAAAGTAAAACTCTCCGCGTTTCCGCCAAGAATATTTCGCAATGTGCAGAAGTTATGACGTTGTCTTTGTTGAAATAGTAAGGCAACTGATTCTCGTAAGGACTTCTCTGATGATAGCAATATGCTCAGCGCAGTAATTCACTATTTCTAAAAGTGATGTTTGTGTACTTGCTAAGCATAATGAGGGATACCATTTGCCAAAACGAGTATTAAAATTACTGATATTTTCAAGGAACTGAAGAATCAGACTTAGTGAAGCGCCACTACCTACCCGATTCTTTAAGGACTCGAGTTAATGTGTTAAATATCAACTAATGTTGACAGGTCGCTAGTAACAGTCACAAGATTTTAGTTGAACTTCTTTACTGCATTACGCGTGTCGGGCATAGCCCATCATCAGATGATCAAAATAAAAAGTTGATGAACAAATTTAGTGCCAAGTCATCAAATCGACGTCAATACACATCTCACGTATGTACTGACGTTGATTTTGATCACATCGCCCAACTATCTTATACTTCTAGATTTTTCTACGTGACAGTATTTGCGTCTAAACGTTTTCATCAACTTTGTATTTTGATCATATGATGATGGGCTACGCCGGAAACGCGTAATGCGATAAAGAAGCTGAACTAGCGTCTTGTGACGGTTATTAGAGATCTGTCAGTATTGGTTACAAGTTTTAAAAGTTTCAGTATGGTCGCAAACATCAAACACGACTTTTCGTCGTATTTAAAACATTAAATATTTGCCTTTAAGCATGTAAGCAAGAAATAGTTGGGGAAATATTTGAAATTGTGCTTCACGTTTGTTGGAAGTCCCGAAGTGCTCTCATTATGAAACAATGGTTGAACATAAACTGGATAACTTGCGCTCCATTTTAAGTAGAAGTTAGTTTTCCACACGTCTAAATGCCTATGAGTCACATCTCTTGAACTAAGTGTCGTACAACGATATAATTTTGCAGGAACATTTAGTTATGTACACACATCACCTCGGTTCCGAGAGTTCCGAAACCTGTACAGAAAATTGGAATAGAGATCAACATAAACGTCATTTCCGCCCTTTTTATTACTCATGAAAACCTCACTTTGCATGTTGTACCACAATACAGCGAGACCTTCAGAGATGGTGGTCCAGATTGCTGTGCACACCGGTACCTCTAATACCCAGTAGCACGTCCTCTTGCATTAATGCATGCCTGTGTTCGTCGTAGCATTCTATCCATATGTTCATCAAGGCACTGTTGGTCCAGATTGTCCCACTCCTCAAAGGCGATTCGGCGTAGATCCCTCAGAGTGGTTGGTGGTTTACGTCGTCCATAAACAGCCCTTTTCAATCTATCCCAGGTGTGTTCGATAGGTTTCATATCTGGAGAACACGCTGGCCACTCTAATCGAGCGATGTCGTTATCCTGAAGGAAGTCACTCACAAGATGTACACGATGGCGGCGCGAATTGTCGGCCATGAAGACAAACGCCTCCCCAATAAGCTGCCGATATGGTTGCACTGTCGGTCGGAGATTGGCATTTACATATCGTACGGCCGTTACGGCGCCTCCCATAACCACCAGCGGCGTACGTCGGCCCCACATAATGCCACCCTAAGACAGCAGGAAACCTCCACCTTGTTGCCCTTGCTGGACAGTGTGTCTAAGGCGTTCAGCCTGACCAGGTTGTTTCCAAACACGTCGCCGACGATTGTCTGGTTGAAGGCATATGCAACACTCATCGGTGAAGAGAAAGTGATGCCAATCCTGAGCCGTTCATTCGGCATGTTGTTGTTCCATCTGCACCACGCTGCATGGTGTCATGGTTGCATAGAAGGACCTCGCCATGGACGTCGAGATTGAACTTGCGCATCATGCAGCCTACTGCGCAAAGTTTGAGTCGTAACACGACGTCTTGTGGCTGCAAGAAAAGCATTGTTCAAAATGGTGGCGTTGCTGTCAGGGTTCCTCCGAGCCATAATCTGTAGGTAGCGTTCATCCACTGCAGTAGTAGCCCTTGGGCGGCCTGAGCGAGGCATGTCATTGACAATTCCTGTCTCTCTGTATCTCCTCCATGTCCGAACAACATCGCTTTGGTTCACTCTGAGGCGTCTGGACACTTCCCTTGTTGAGGGCCCTTTCTGGCACAAAGTAACAATGCGGACGCGATCGAACCGCGGTATTCACCGTCTAGGCATGGTTGAACTACAGACAACACGAGCCGTGTTCCTCCTTCCTGGTGGAATGACTGGAACTGATCGGGTGTCGGACCCCCTCCGTCTAATAGGTTGTTTACATCTTTACATATTTTGGCGGGTTTAGTGACATCCCTGAACAGAGGGACTGTGTCTCTGATACAATATCCAGTCAACGTTTATCTTCAGAAGTTCTGGGAACTGGGGTGATGCAAAACTTTTTTTGATATGTGTATTTTTCTTTATTCATTGTACGGAAAATTTGCTTTATTTTTTTTCTTTTCACATCACTATCCTTTTTTTATTTATTTCGGGAGCAGGGCAGAGAGAATCATTGGAAGCCGCTATCTTTGATTATTTTTAAGGCGACTATTCGTCGTGCTGTTGAGAGCGTATTTGTCACAGACGTAAAGATACTTGACATTCACATTCCGTTCTGTTCAATCGGTTAACAACATCCGCTAACAGGCACTGTCCCACAATGGTTGAAGTCCAATAAAATAGCGAATTCGCAGTTTCTGCGCCCATCTGTGGTGCCTACTGCCTAGCTCTGTTTACTGATCGCAAAATCATCCCCCCCTCGCCCCCATGCCATCACCCCTTCGAATTCAACAAACTACTCATTTTCTCTCGGGCAACTGTCACCGCTGTTGCCAATGGCCTTGCCACAGCGGTAACACTGTTTCTCGTCAGTTCACGGTAGTTAAGCGCTGTCGGGCTTGGCTAGCACTTGGATGGGTGACCGTCTGCTCTGCCGAGCACTGTTGGCAAGCGGGGTGCACTCAGCCCTTGTGAGGCCAATTGAGGAGCTACTTGACTGAGAAGTAGCAGCTCCGGTCACGAAAACTGGCATCGGTCGGGAGAGCGGTATGCTGACCTACCGCCCCTCCATATCCGCATCCAGTGACGCCTGTAAATTGATGACACGGCTGTCGATACGTACCGCTGAGTCTTCGAGACCCGTTCGGACGGAGTTTTTAACTGTGACTGCTGACATGTAGCAGCTCGTTTCACTGATTAGATACATCCAGCGAACCGCAAACAGTTAGCTGTGTGTCTTGGCCATTACAGAGCTCGTCCCCGGCGTGTTCCATTTTTTGCCAACTGATTGCTTCGACGATGCAGCACAGCTGTACGTCTCATCAACCATGAAGATCGCGTCATACCATTATCTAACGAGTGAATGATGTCGAGACCCCTCGTAAAAAGATGCCACATTACAAAAATGCTAGCCGTTTCATGCAAGGTGTCAACCTACGATAACAAGTGACGTGTTCCTACTAGACTACTTTTACTAGTTTCCTACCACAGGACGTATTTACTTGTCTAGAACGGAAGAAACACGTAATGCTGAGTGTCCTGTTCGAACTGTAAGGCACGATAGAGTAACAGTGTCCGTCATAACACAGTAATTACCAGTGTGTTCTATGGCCTCTCTGATGGGGAAGGTAGCTTGAATCAGTTTTGGATGATCATGTCCAATCAATGGCGTAGATACTGTTCACGGTATAATATGGATTTCCTGACTGATACTGCATCTTTTCATGCTGCTGAAATGTCAGTGAGTGTTATGAAGAGGATAATACAGCTAGTCCCCAATCGCTAGACTAGAATGTGAGCGAGTAATTTTGGTCTACATGGAAATCACGGACTCCTAGCCTCCTCCAACATTTCTCAAGAAATTGCGACAGCATTTCGACAACCTGTGGTGCAAAATCTTTCTGGTGACAATCAGGATTTATATTCCTGATATCTCTGAAAGATTCGGTTGCTTTGGATGCCGTAGGCAGTCCTACACCGTACTATGTTGACGTCACAGTTTCTTAAACCAAAATGAGCACTTACCACGAACGAGTTCTCATATCTCAGAAACACTGTGGTGAAAGATTTTGGTCTTACTTGCTGAAAGTGTGTAACACATCTTTATATTTTACAGTTTGGATTAAGGTGTGAGGCTATTGCTTTGAGACAGGACCTCCTGCCGAAAGACTAAATAAATGAGACAGATTACATCATAGCTACTTGCGGGCGCGGATCCCGAATTGGGTTCTGAAGAGGGAGGGCTGAGTTTGTTATCGTCTTTACCCCCACCCCGCTCCCTCTACCCCTTTCTTCCTGTGTTGTCCACGTTTTACTGCTGACGCCATGCTTCGTCCCACGCTTCGGTGTGGGTAGGCACATATTTTTCAAAGCTTGTTACCTGTGTTTTATGTTCTGTTTTATCTTACTGTTCTGATTATTTTCTTGACACCCGTCTCACTGTGTTACTGAGCGGCCGCTGAAGAACTTGCTGTCGTGCGCCGAAAAAGAAAAAACCCTCTGCTCCTCTACCTCGACCTGAAGTACATCTTGTCATCCGCCATGTGCAGAAATGCTTAAGATTTTAGTAATAATAAACTTTATAAAATGTTTCAATGTAATAGATACAAACGTTTAATTACACCATAAAATACAAAACGTGATAATGTAAGACTTATCCATTTACATCAGTGCTTGATACAAATGGTTAACAAATCTTTCAAGGAATTGCATTTCGGGGAAATACAGCTTTTGAAAAGTATGCATTCTAAAATTTGACAAGTAGGCATGTTACGCATTTGATTGAAGAGCAATAAGGTGGGGAAAATAAAACTGGTCCAGGGAAAAAAAAAAAAAAAAATTGCTGCACCTGAAGATAGGCAACCCAACTTACACCATGGTGACTAAAAGTCATGGGATAGCGATATGCACTTATACAGATTATAAAAGGGCAGTGCATTGGCGGAGCTGTCATTATTTAGTCAGATGATTTAGGTGAAAAGGGTTTCGACGCGATGATGCCCGCACGACGGGAATTAACAGCTCTGAACGCGGAGTAGTAGTTGGAGCTAACGTATGGGATATTCGATTTCGGAAATCGTTAGGGAATTCAATATTCTGAAATCCACAGTGTCAAGAGTGTGCCGAGAATGTCAAATTTCAAGCGTTACCTCTCACCACGGGCAACGAAGTTGTGGTGTCACCGCCAGACACCACACTTGCTAGGTGGTAGCTTTTAAATCGGCCGCGGTCCGCTAGTATACGTCGGGCCCGCGTATCGCCACTATCAGTGATTGCAGACCGAGCGCCGCCACACGGCAGGTCTAGATAGACGTACTAGCACTCGCCCCAGTTGTACGGACGACTTGCTAGCGACTACACTGACGAAGCCTTTCTCATTTGCAGAGAATATAGTTAGAATAGCCTTCAGCTAAGTCAATGGCTACGACCTAGTAAGGCGCCATTAACAGTTTATAGTCTTGAACGTACCGTCCAGAACGATGTATTCAAATGATGGATTAAAGTTAAGTATTCCAGGAGCTACGTACTTTTCTTTATAGCATTCATTACGTATCCTGTTTCAGACCTCACGCCAGCCTGCGTGAGCTTATAGCGTGTATTTCGGCTTCCTCAAACAACACGGTGTTGGCACTTCTGCCGACACTTCAGAAGTGGCCGATGGCCTCCACTTAACGACCGAGAACAGCGTGTCTGCGTATAGCTGTCAGTGCTAACGGACAAGCAACACTGATGAAATAACCACAGAAATCAATGAGGGACGTACGACGGTCGTGTCCGTCAGGACTGTGCGGCGAAACAGTGCTTTAATGGGCTACGGGAGGAGACGATAGACGCGAGCGCCTTTGCTTAATAGTACGACATCGCCTGCAGCTGCACTACGGGGCTCTTGACAACGTCGGCTGGACCCTAGACGACCGGAGAACTGTGGCTTGGTGAGATTAGTTCAGATTTCAGTTAGTAAGAGATGAGGGTTGGGTTCGAGTGTGGCGCAGACCGCACGTAGCCATGGACCCGGGGTGTCAACAAGGCACTGTGCAAGCTGGTGGTGAATCCATAATGGTGTGGGCTGCGTTTAATGGAATGCATTGGATCCTCTGATCCATTGACTGGAAATGGTTATATGGTTCCCAAACAACGACGGGATTGTTATGGATGTCAATGTATCATGTCAAAGGGCCGCAACTGTTCGCGATTGGTTTGAAGAGCATTCTGGACGATTCGACCGAATGGTTTGTCCACAGAGATCGCCGGACAAGAATCCCATCGAATATTTACGGAACACAACGGAGAGATCAGTGCGCGCACAAAATCCTGCACCGGCAACTCTTTCGCAATTATAGATGGCTTTACAGGCAGCATGGCGCGTTGTTTCTGTAGGGACTTTCAACGACTTGGTGGGTCTATGTCAAGTCGAGGTGCTGCAGTACGCTGGCCTAAAGGAGGTCCGACACGATATTGGAAGGCATCCCATGACCTTTGTTACCTCAGTGTTCCAGATGTGGAAAATGTAAGTTGGGTTGCCTATCTTAAGGCACATGAACATGTTTCCGGTCCAGTTTTATTTTGCTCACTCCATATAAAGGCAACAAACTCTCATAACTTCGACAAAATTAAAATTTACTCAATGTATAAAATCAAAGTGTGTATTTACTATTACCAGTATGTAACTTATAACTACTCTTAGACACACTACGGCTACCAGGGCGTGCAAATGAGGGGATGCCATTTCTTTCACTCATTTCCGCCTACGTTCGAGAAGTCAGATTTTCTGGGCTTTTTTTTCTTTTTGTTTTTTAATGGAAGATCCTTTCTGTCTTACGTTACTCACCTTGATTGCCGATTCTACCTGCGGACTCTTGACCAGTGCGTGATTTGTTTTACACGGCACCTAATGGTCTGAGAATGTGCGCATTTCCCTGTCTAGACTCCTCTCTGCATCGTATTGGGCACCAAGTACATCCATGTGGGCAGGCCCTCTAGCTAGCAACCGAAAATCACCCTGCGTTAAACGTAGCTTACAGCTTCTAGCATTCCTTACCATCTTCGAGGCTATTAGTTTTGACGTCACTTTACTTTCTGAAAGTTAGCTGAGAAATTTGGAAATTGCCATGCGTAAGAATATAAATATTTACTGAATTCTTCAGTTAAAACTCCCGGGCTGAGAGGCAGTGGTCGACGTATAAAACTGTTTCTGACGTTTCGTCTCCTACTGTGGGAGACATTTTCCGAGGTACAACAGCTATTGCCACTAAGGTTAGAGGGGCTCTCGCATTTACAGAGCGAGTAGAGGACACCACCATACGTTTCGCGATGCCGACTGTGTGACTATCTCTGAATGGCGTCATCATTCTCGATTAAAAGTAATGGATTGTCATTCTGTTGGTGCAGAAGTTGACATCTATATTTCACCTAACTTCAAACGTTCTTCACTTCTATTAAAATTATTATAGCGTTTGTATTGCTTCTCTGTACATGCGTACATAATAATGCGACGTCCATTCTCGTCTCATTGAATTTTATTCCGTGGTTCCCATCTCGAGAAACATTGTCTGCTGCGGCCAATTTTTCGGCATTTCCCAGACATATCAACACCCACAGAGCCGAAGACAAAAGGAACTATCGTCTGGGACTTGCCGAAAAATAGGCCTTAGCTGAACTTGTTTTTCGAGACGGGAGCCACAAAATAAAAGTCACTGAGATGAGCGTCTTAACAAGGACATGGCATTGCACGCACGTATTAAGAAGCGATGGAGATTCACAAACACCATAATAATTTTAATAGGAAAGCTGGTCTGAAGTCAGATAAAATATGGATGACGACTTTGCGCCAATAGAATGACAATCCAGTATGTTTAATCGAGAATGATGATGCCTACCAGATAGACACACAGTCGGCATTACGCGATGTACGTTGGGGTCCTCTGTGCGGTCACGCCTAAATAGCAGTAGCCGTTCCACTCGGAAGATGTCTCGCGCAGCTGGAAACGAAACGTCGAAACAGTTTTATACATTGACCACGGCCTCTCAGCCCGGAAGTTTCAATGAAGAAGACGCCGTCCGTGAAAGCCTACATTGTATAATCATTTACTGATTTTTTAGTTTTGCTTTTTTAATTTTTTTTAGGGGAGTGTCATAGTTATCATGACAACTCCCCGGATCTGCGCCTGACTACGGTTTTGGCTGTCTAGCACACAAGTACCTGGTTGCGCCCTCTTTTGAGCCTGGGACGAGAGGCTCGCGAAGAGCAGACGTCGGCGCTCACTCAACCCAGCCGGGTAAACCTGTTGGGCCGCTAGAGTATCTCTCATTTCGGCCTTGGCAGGTCAACGAACTGCCACCGTCTCGAGCTCTGAAAGACGACTCCGGCCGCTAACGAAGTACGTCCCGCTTTTAAATACGCGCCGCCTACCAAACTAAGTCGCTCGGGGCTGGCGGAGATATTGAATACGGCGCTGCGCGGTTCGGGCTACCGTTCTCCCGGCGGAGGCTGCCGAAATTTGCTGAAAAGTACCTGGCCGCGCTTCCCGGAACTCCTAGGAGCGCTTGAAAGAGCTCCTCCGCCTTTCTTTTTTTTCCAGTCCCGTTTCTTTTCTCTCCCCGCGAGGTACCCGGGAGGTGGGTGACATCCCGACGAGATGACAATGGCCAGCCGCCACCAGCCAGGGGGCGGACGCCGAAAACAGCAGAATTCCGAGGCCGGCGTTGTCTGGGCTAAAACCTCGCGCATCCACCCCAGACTCGTGTATCGGAACCAGCCACTAGCGCAGTGTTTGCTTTATACACCATGAAAACAGTTGTCTGCCGTAAAATATTCGGAAACCTTGACAATAAAATGCGCCCAGTGTCTTTTCAGTAGCGTATTTACGATGCCAAGGTACATTTTGAAGCCGCAGCTTCGTCATCAGGCTTCGTTTCTTATGCAGAACTGGAAAAATAAGGCTGACATGAAAAATATTTACCACTAGCTGCTGTATCCGGCATTACTCGGGATGTTTAATAGCCGCCACAGAAGCTGATTGGCCTTGTGCCTTGTTAAACTCATAGAGAATGCAAGCCCCATGGGAAGCTGGAGTCGCTTCAAATTGAAGGGCATATTTGAATCATTGGGTGTCAACTGAATACGACAAATGAATAAATCTTCACCGGCGGCATTCATAAAAATCAGGTTCTGACTTTCACAAATGTTCACCAATATTAAACGAAAAGTTAAGCAATAACAATTACATCATTCATTATGTTTTGATCCCTTTTTAAATTGCAAGTTAAATTAATGTGTCTGCAATGCATTATAACTTTTCGAGATGTTTGGGACAACGGTTCCCCTGTATTGTGTATATATAGCTTATGGCCGCCCAAATCTTCATTAGGGGATCGCCTAGAAACTTGAAGTAAATCGGCCAAGAATTTTTAGAGACTTTTGGTAACAACCTTTCCCCTTTATGTATTACATACATATATAATGCAAGTCAGATCACGAAATCTACTGTAAACAGTGATCTTCTTTTTGCTTGAAGGTAAAGTGTGCAAAGTTTGGAATAAAACGGTAGATTTGTGTGAATTACAAACAAACAAACGGAAATTCTTCTTTATATATACACATAAAACTGAGGCGCGAATGACCCTTGTTGGAGAACATATTTGTTTAATATAAATTAGAAAGTTGCTGTAGTTGTGGTGGACTTCAGTCCAGAGACTGGTTTGATGCAGCTCTCCATGCTACTCTATCCTGTGCAAGCTCCTTCATTTCCGGATAACTACTGCAACTTAAAGCCTTCTGAATCTGTTAATTGTACTCATCTCTTAGTCTCCCTCTACGTTTTGTACCCTCCATCCTTCCCTCCAATACTAAATTGGTAATCCCTTGATGCCCCAGAACGTGTCCTACCAACCAAATTCCTCTTCTCGTCAATTTTATTCAGAACCACCTCATTAGTTTCGTGGTCTACCCATCTAATCTTCAGCATTCTTCTGCAGCAGCACATTTCGAAAGCTTCTATTCTCTTCTTGTTTGAACTGTTTATCGTCCATGCTTCACTTCCGTACATGGCTACACTCCATAATAATACTTTCATAAAAGACTTCCTGACACTTAAATCTATACTCGATGTTAACAAATTCCTCTTCGTCAGAAACGCTTTCATTGCCATAGCCAGTCTACATTTTATATCCTCTCCACTCTGACCATCATCAGTTATTTTGCTCCCCAAATAACAAAACTCATTTACTACTTTAAGTGTCTCATTTCCTAATCTAATACCCTCAGCATCATCTGATGTAATTCGATTGCATTCCATTATCCTCGTTTTGCTTTTCTTGGTGTTCATCTTATATCCTCCTTTCAAAACATTGTCCACTCGGTTCAACTGTTCTTCCAGGTCTTTGCTATCTCTCACAGAATAACAATGTCGTTGGCAAACCTCAAAGTTTTTATTTCTTCTCCATGGATTTTAATTCCTGCTCCTTTACTGCATCTTCAGTGTAAAGATTGAATAACATTGGGGATAGGCTACAACCCTGTCTTACTCCCTTCTCAACCACTGCTTGCCTTTCATACCCCTCGATTCTTATAACTGCCATCTGGTTTCTCTACAAATTGTAAATAGCCTTTCGATCCCTGCACTTTACCCCTGCCACCTTCAGAATCTATTCCAATCAACATTGTCAAAAGCTCTCTCTCTCTCTCTCTCTCTCTCTCTCTCTCTATCTATCTATCTATCTATCGCTTGCGCCTTTGTCCCGCATTTTGCGCGGGGTTGGGGTGGTTAAATCGGATTTGGCATGTTAATGTGAAGGGGTGGCCGGATGCCCTTCCTGCCGCCACCCGGGATGGAATCAGAGTACCCCATCTGTCGACGTCCAGTGTAAATCATGGAAAAATCTGGATGTGTTTCAAATGTCTGTGAGTCGTGTAACTGAGGCGGGACGTGGGGACCAACCCGGTATTCACCTAGAGGGATGTGGAAAACCACCTAAAAACCACATCCAGGCTGGCCGGCAAACCTGCCCTCGTCGTTAATCCGTCGGGCGAATGCGATCTGGGGCCGGCGCGCCTATCCTAGTCCAGGAAGCAGTGCATTAGCGCTCTCGGCTAACCTGGCGGTTTTGTCAAAAGCTCTTTCTGAATCTACAAATGCTAGAAACTTAGGTTTGCCTTTCCTTAACGTAAGATAAGTCGTAGGGTCAGTATTGCCTCGCGTGTTCCAACATTTCTACGCAATCCAAACTGATCTTCCCCGAGGTCGGCTTCCACCAGTTTTTTCATTCGTCTGTAAAGAATTCGTGTAAGTATCTTGCAATTAGAAAGTTATGGAGAAAAAACCATTGTATGACAGATGGGAAGGACGGAGAGAAATACACAGGAACTTACTATGAAGGAATAAAAAAAGGCCTCAAAATTTAAATATCTAGGTGAAGTAATATAACCAAATGTTATCGACAAAGAAGGTAACTTAGCAAGGCCAAGGAAAATGGAAGTATCTTTTCAGTGAACAAAACGAGTGTATAACAAGAAGTCTATTTCCATATGTGCAAAACTCCGGCACTACTACACTGACATTATATCACAATGCCTTTATGCCTGAGAATGTATTTCTTTAAATACATCCAAACAGTTACGTGAAAATGAAAAGAAGGAAAGGACTGAAGACAAATCAAGACAGTCATAGGATTTATCGACATAGAAATGGTTTCGACAATTCACTTGGTGCAAGATGTTCGAAATTGTGAGAAAAGTAGTAGTAAGGTATAGGTAATGGCGGGTAATACACAACACGTGCAAGAACCAAGAGGGAACAATAAGAATAGAAGACCAAGAATGAAGTGCTCGGAGTAAAAAGAGTGTAAGACAGGTATGTAGAGCGGTTAAAGGCGCTACAGTCTGGAGCCGCACGACCGCTACGGTCGCAGGTTCGAATCCTGCCTCGGGCATGGATGTGTGTGACGTCCTTAGGTTAGTTAGCTTTAAGTAGTACTAAGTTCTAGGGGACTTATGACCACAGCAGTTGAGTCCCATAGTGCTCAGAGCCATTTGAACCATTTGAACAGGTATGTAGTGTTCCGCCTCAACTGTTCACTCTATACATCGAAGAAGCAATGAGAAAAATAGGAGAAAGGTTCAAGAATGAAATTAAAATTAAATCTGGAAGGATATCAATGATATTGCTATCCTCAAGGAAAGTGGAGATACAGTATCTGTTGAATGGAATGATCAGTCTAGTGAGTACAGAATATGGATTGATAGTAAATCGAAGAAAGACGAATGTGATGAGAAGTACCAGAAAGGAGACCAACGAGACCCTTAACATCAAAACTGGGTATCACGAAATAGAGTGAGTTAACGAATGCTGCTACTTAGGAAGCAACATAGCGCATGATGGACGGAGTAATGTGGAAATAAAAAGCAGACTAGCACTGGCACAAAGGGTTTCCTGGCCAAGTGAAGTCTGTTAGTATCAAACATATGCCTTAAGTGGAGGAAGACATTTCTGAGAATGTATATTTGCAGCACAGCATTGTATGAAGTAGTGAAACATGGATTGTGGGAAAACCAGAACAGAAGAGAATCGAAGCATTTGAGATGTGCTGCTACAGAAGAATGTTGAAAATTAGGTGGACTGATAAGGTAAGGAACGAGGTGATTCTCTGCAGAATCGGCAAGGAAAGGAATATATGAAAAACGCTGACAATAAGAAGGGACAGGACGATAGGACAATGGTTACGACTTCCGGGAATAACTTCTATGGTACTAGAGGGAGCTGTAGAGGGTAAAAACTGTAGAGTAAGGCAGAGACTGGCATACGTCTAGCAAACAATGGACCAAGAGAGCAATTGGTGGTGGGCCACATCAAACGATGCGGAAGACTGATGACAAAATGATAATAATAACAGTAATAATAACAAAAAGAAATTATATGCACACGTCAGAAAACTGTCCACACTGCCCACTATTGCTTGGAGAAAATGGAACATCAGCATCTTTACGCAATTTGCAGACATTTGGGGTGGCCTACTATAGCTGTGTCAGCCTGTATATTATTGCAAATGTTTGCCAACTACTTTTTCAAGCACTTAGTGTATTTGCTGTGATTAACATTGATATAAAACTAAAATTGGGCACATAGATTCATCATCCTTGTTTCTGTAGAAATTGACAGTTTACATACACAGTGGAAAAAATAAAACTGGCCCGGAAAATATTTCATGCGATTCATACGATTAGGCAATCTATCTGACATTATCTGCACCGGGAGTAAATGAAATAAGCTGGGTTGCCTGTCATAAGGTGCACGAAATGTTTTCCGGGGCGGTTTCACTTTGACTGCGCTACAGTATATACTATTGCCAGTTCCAGCAAGCAAAGTGCGCCAGTGTTGTATACATGGAACTACGATCGTAGATGGTCCGCGATTGTGTAGGGCTGAAAATGGATTGCAACCAGTGTTACTGAGCGGTGTTTGGGAGTACGAGGGGGGAAGGGCCAGAAAGGGAAACTGGCGCTGCTGGCGCCGCTGGAAAATCTCATTTTCCGTCTGGCGAGCTCTCAATTATGGCCCGAGAACAGCGCAGCCCGCCGAGGCCTAATGTAATCACGCCGCTGTCAGAGCCACCTAGCGGCCGCCACGTGCAACAACAAACACCGCCGGCGCTGCGCCACCACTTAACTGCGACGTGCAGGCCGCGGCCGAAGCTACGTAGGGGGGGGGGGAAAGCTGGAAGTGTCCCCCCCCCCAACTAGCGCGACAATAGCTTGCGCACCGTCTTGGCCACCCTCGCCAGCTCTTGGAAAGAAGTGTAATTGTTGTACCCCTGCGGCGCAGTTAATTAGATTGTCCCCGACAGGTCTCGAACTGGAGTTGACAGCCCAATGCACAAGAGCGTTCTGAGGGTGGCACAAGACTGCATCGTCAAACACTCCATGATTCAGCTAACGTTCCTCTGAACTTAAGCCAACGTTCGCAAAGAGGGATAGTCGTAAAGTTTTAGTTATCACCTCGAAAAAGTAAAATCACATAATTAATTTTTCATTTGCTTGCAGGTTCACGTCTATACTCCTGTTACATACAGAAATGTCCGCGCCACAATACTGCAGCACGTCGCTCTAGGAGCCAAACCAAAATGGCCGAGTCCACAGAGAAAGTGAAGTATCGTACGGTAATTCGTTTTCGGCAGCAGTGGAAATGCAGGAGCTGTTTCATGTCAATCTAGGCGACCAAAAAAGTCCTCTCGATTGGTCTGACACTGCTTACGATGATCGTTTAGCGTTCTGCTTTAAATAACGTGGTCTTATATCAAGGTTTTGCCGCCACACGTACCATTACGTTTGCGCTTCACACACACACACACACACACACACACACACACATGCGCGCGCGCGCCCGCTCACACACGCAGGCACCCGCGCACACACATATATACACTACTGGCCATTAAAATTGCTACACCACGAAGGTGACGCGCTACAGACGCGAAATTTAAGCGACAGGAAGAAGATGCTGTGATATGCAAATGATTAGCTTTTCAGACCATTCACACAAGGTTGGCGCCGGTGGCGACACCTACAACGTGCTGTCATGAGGAAAGTTTCCAACCGATTTCTCATACACAAACAGCAGTTGACCGGCGTTGCCTGGTGAAACGTTGTTGTGATGCCTCGTGTAAGGAGGAGAAATGAGTACCATCACGTTTTCGACTTTGATAAAGGTCGGATTGTAACCTATCGCGATTGCGGTTTATCGTATCGCTACATTTCTGCTCGCTTTGGTCGAGATCCAATGACTGTTGGCAGAATATGGAATCGGTGGGTTCAGGAGGGTAATACGAAACGCCGTGCTGGATCCCAACGGCCTCGTATCACTAGCCGTCGAGATGACAGGAATCTTATCCGCATGGCTGTAACGGATCGTGCAGCCACGTCTCGATCCCTGAGTCAACAGATGGGGACGTTTTGCAGGAAAACAACCATCTGCACGAACAGTTCGACGACGTTTGCAGCAGCATGGACTGTCAGCTCGGAGACCATGGAAGCGTGTATTCGTCATCGCCATACTGGCATATCACCCGGAGTGATGGTATGGGGTGCCATTGGCTACACGTCTCGGTCACCTCTTGTTCGCATTGACGGCACTTTGAACAGTGGATGTTACATTTCAGATGTGTTACGACCCGTGGCTCCACCCTTCATTCGACCCCTGTACAACCCTACATTTCAGCTGGATAATGCACGACCGCATGTTGCAGGTCCTGCACGGGCCTTTCTGGATACAGAAAATGTTCGACTGGTGCCCTGGCAAGCACATTCTCCAGATCTCTCACCAATTGAAAACGTCTGGTCAATGGTGGTCGAGCAAATGGCTCGTCACAATACGCCAGTCACCACTCTTGATGAACTGTGGTATCGTGCTGAAGCTGCATGGGCAGCTGTACCTGTACATGCCATCCCAACTCTGTTTGACTCAATACCCAGGCGTATCAAGATCGTTATTACTGCCAGAAGTGGTTGTTCTGGGTACTGATTTCTCAGGGTCTATGCACCCAAATTGCGTGAAAATGTAATCACATGTCAGTTCTAGTATAATATATTTGTCCAATGAATACCCGTCAATCATCTGCATTTCTTTTTGGTGTAGCAATGTTAATGGCCAGTAGTGTATATGCTCCTGTCATAGCACAAAAAACGCAATTAAGACCTGGGCAGAATTGGGGACGTAAAACAAGGGAACTAGCTTCACGACATATCTGGCAGCTTCAAAGTAATTCAAACCAAAACAGCTTGACATATCTGCGTTTTTAATCAACCCCTAGAAATTTTGCCCCTCCATCTCATAAAAACTATTTTAGCTATTTCTTGTATGCTCGTCAGCCATACGATATTATACAGTATACTGTTTACTATGTCTGGCGAATATTCCGGATTTTGCGCACAGGATCGGGGACTGTCGCCTATAAACTGCTAGATTCAGGTGTGCATCTCCTTGCAGCTAAGAGAGCCCTGTGCGATGGGGAAGTAGGGTCAAATCGTAAAAAAGCGCGAATATGTCGAAATGTTTTGATTTGAATGTTTTTGAAGCTGCCAAATAAGTAGAAAAGCTGGTTCCTTTCTTTTACATCCCTAATTCTGACCATGACACATTGACCTTTATTGTGCTACGACAGGAGCATTTTTCATTGATACACTCAGCCCTTGTGATGCCAATTGAGGAGCAATTTGACTGAGAAGCAGCGGTGAAGACTGACAACGGCCGGGAGAGCGGTGTGTTGACCAAATGCCCCTCCGTATCCGCATCCGGTCATGCCTGAGGTCTGAGGGTGACACGGCGGTCGGTCGGTAGTGTTGGGCCTTCAAGGTCTGTTCGGACGGTGTTTGTATTGTTCATATCTAGTAAGGATAATAACAATAATATTATTATTATTAATAATAATAATGTAAATAATAATTTCTTGCTAATACGGCAGTGTTGCGCGGGCGCGAGACAGTGGCCAGTACAGTGGACGTGGCTTGGGTAGCTGACATCTTCGTGGTCGACTTGAAAGTGTAAAGTCAGAGGTCGATCTGACTCGTAAAGGGCTTGCCAGGTGTTTCCGCCAAGGTCTCTCCCCAACGTAATGCTGCTTGGGCAAGGTTTAGCTCTTCACACAGCTTATTCGCCTTGCTCGTAACATATCGGTAGAATCAGATTCATCTACTATCTAAAAAAAAATGTTTTTCCCAGTCAGCAAACTATGCACGGCAGGGGAAGCATAGTGTAAGTAACTGTGCTCAACCCGCATGTTATTTTGAACACTACAATGTCTCCTATTGGAGATACCATGTTCCTGTCGTTCTGACCTTTCAACTGATTCGCCTCCGTAGCGCAGCGGTAGCGTTACCGCTTTCCACGCAAGGGGGCCCGTGTTCGATTCCCAGCAGGGGACAGGGTGTTGCGTGTCTTTCATCATCTTTGACACGCAAGTCGCCGAGTTGGCGTCAACTAAAAAGTCTTACAATATGGCGGCCGAACCCCGAAGGGGATATCCCGGCCAATAAATGTCATATGATCATTTCATTTCAACTGATTTACTCGTGCAGTTATAGGGGATCTACAGTTGACCCCGAACCATGGTGTAACCACAGTCTAACACAACATTCGCGACACTCCGTTTTGTTTTTGTTACCCTCTGCGATAGTAGCGCCCCAGGCAGCCAGCAAACTATACTGTTCAGGTTGGTTGATTTGGGGGAGGAACCAAACAGCGAGGTCATCGGTCCCATTTCAAAGGAGCCATCCCGGCATTGCCTGAGACGATTTAGGGAATCACGGGAAACCTAAATCAGGATAGACGGATGCGGGTTTGAACCGCTGTTCTACCGAAAGTGAGTCTAGTGTGCTGGTCACTGCGACACCTCGCTCTTTATGTCCAGTTCGGCGGGTTTTCATGAAAGCCATTGCGAATCGAAATTGTTTATACCGATTTGTAGAAAGCTTCAAACAAACGGGACCGTCTATAGCGCAAGAAATTGCAGCAACAAGAAGAAGAACACATCACACTTGTCTTTTTTTTTTTAGGTTTTCTAAGATCCGTGAGAAGTAAGAAACGGTACATTACAGGACAGTTTATTTACGATTCTTTTGTGATCTAATTTACTGAATAACGTCCTTTTCTTTTAAGAACAAGAAATAGCTTATGAGCAGCAGAAGAGCTAACCTTATGCAGAAATCGTATATGTGCTCAACAACATGAAGTTTTCTTTTCTACACTTCCACTATAATCAGTGAACGTGGAACGAAGGAAACGTCTATGGAATGCAATTTCTACATTACCTAACCTACCAAATAAATCACCACAACTGTAGCTGAAGGAGAAACCACACAGACGTGATAATAAAATGCCAAAAGCAATAAAATTGTTCCCCAACGCCGGCCGGGGTGGCTGAGCGGTTCTAGGCGCTACAGTCTGGAACCGCGCGACCGCTACGGCCGCAGGCTCGAATCCTGCCTCGGACATGGATGTGTGTGATGTCCTTAGGTTAGTTAGGTTTAAGTAGTTCTAAATTCTAGGGGACTGATGACCTCAGAAGTTAAGTCCCATAGTGCTCAGAGCCATTTGAACCATTTTTTGTTCCCCAACACAGAAGAAAGCAATTCCACAATTGTTACATCCGAGTCATAAACGGCAATAATCTTCAACACCTTTGCTTTTGACGCAAAAGTAATTACATTCACAGAATTATTCGTGATTTAGAAGTCGAACGGAGTGCAACAATGATGCGAATCGTTAGACAACATTGTTACGTGACAAGGAACGACCTGCTATAGTTAGAACAGGCAACAATATATGCACATTATGCATGAAATATGTGTGTATTTTCTCTCGCTTCCAGCGGATAAACTGCTGTTATAATCGTATTCGGAAGTATTTCCTCACGAAAAAGTTTTAGTAAGACATCACTGTTACAAGAAGATTCTGTTTTCCACATTTATTTCGCAATCATTCAAGTCTTCTGTTATTACTCAAACTATTGCAGGCAAAAAAATAAAAAAATATTTCGTATAGTACACAGAAAAGGAATTAAAAACAAACGTTATCCTTACGACACGTGACTGTGCTTTCTCACCGCTTGGAGCGCTAGTGTCGCTCCAGCTGTCACACGGTAACAACTTTCACACCAGACTGTTACGCATTAAACTGTGGTATATCTGAAATTAACTATTGTTTTTCTTTCTCACAATATGACTGGTTTGAAGCGGCCCGCCACGACTTTCTCTCCTTTTTTTGTCTTTCACTTAAGGTCCTCAGTTATTTTTTGATGTATTCCAACGTCTGTCTTCCCTACAGTTTTTACACTTAACAGCTTCCTTTATAGTAGCACGGAAGATGTTCCCCGATGTCTTAACACATCTTGTCTCTTGTCAGTGTTTTCCATTAGTTCTTGTCCTCGCCGATTCTGCGGAGAACTCGTAATTCTTTATTATATCAGTTCATCTAATCTTCAACATCCCTCTAGAGGACTGAAACTGAAACGCTTGTATTCTCGTCTTTTCCGCTTTTACCGCAGCCCGTGATTCACCGCCACACAATGCTGTGCTCCACAAATACGTTCCCGGAAATTTCTTCTTCAAATTATTAAGTCCTGTGTTTAGTACTAGTACACATCTTTTAGGGAAGAACAATCTGTTTGCTGTGCTGATCTGTTCCTTATATCCTCCACGCTTTCTCCCTCATGAGAAATTTTGCTTCCTATCAGAATTTCTTCACTTCGTCGATAATGTGGCTCCAATTTTAATATTTCGATATTCTCATTTCTGCTACTTCTTATTGCTTTCATCTTTCTTTGATTTACTCTCAGTCTATGTTCTGTGTTCATCAGACTGTTGATTCCATTCGAGACATCCTGTAATTACCCTTCACTTTCACTGAGAAGAGTAATATCATCAGCCAACCTTATCATTTACATCCTTTCACCTTGAATTTTAATCCCACATCTGACACTATCTTTCATTCCTCCTTCGATGCACAGTACAGCTTGAATAGTAGGGAAGAATGACTGCAATCAAGTCTTACAACCTTTTTAAACTGAGATGTTTTGTTTTAGCCTTCCATTCTTATTGCTTCTCTTGCTTTTCACATTTATTAAACATTACCCACTTTTCCTTACAGCTTGTAACTAATTCAAGGAAGCACGAGAAATGGTCAAATAAGCGTTAAGGTGACAGGATTAATCCCACGTCTGAAACACGTCCCTTGGGATTCGAAGTATGACATTGTATGCAAATGTGGTGGTTTTCATTATTTAGTAGTGTACCCACACTGAGGTGAAGAAAGTCATTGGATGCCTCCTAATATCGTGTCGGACATCCTTTTACTCGGCGTAGTGCAGTAACTGGACGTGAGATGGACTCAACAAGTCGCTGGAAGTCCGTCCCCTGTTCCTCCATAGCCGCCCACAATCGCGAAAGTGTTACCTGCGCAGGATTTTGTGCCTGAACTGGCATCTCAATTGTGTCCCATAAATGTTCGATGAGATTCATGTCGGGCGGTCTGAATGGCCAAATCATTCGCTTGAACTGTCCAGAAAGCTCTTAAAACGAATCGCGAATAGTTGTGGTCCGATGACATGGCACAGTATCATCCATGCAAATTCCATCGTTGTTTGGGAACATGAAGTCCATGAATGGCTGCAGATGTTCTCCAAGTAGCCGAACATAACCATTTCCGGTCAATTATCGGTTCAGTATGACTAGACGCCCAGTCCATACCATGCAACCACAGCCCAAACCACTATGGAGACACCACCAATTTGTACAGTGCCTTGCTGAGAACTTGGGTCCATGGCTTCGTGAGGTCTGCGCCACGCTCGAATTCCCATCAGTTCTTACCAACTGAAATCAGGAACCATCTGACCAGGCCGCAATTTTCGGTTAGTCTGGGGTCCAAACGACAGGGTCTCGAGAATAGGAGAGGTGTTGTAGGCGATGTTGCGTTGTTAGCAAAGGATTGGTTCAAATGGCTCTGAGCACTATGCGACTTAACTTCTGAGGTCATCAGTCGCCTAGAACTTAGAACTAATTAAACATAACTAACCTAACGACATCACACACATCCATGCCCGAGGCAGGATTCGAACCTGCGACCGTAGCGGTCGCCCGGTTCCAGACTGTAGCGCCTAGAACCGCATGGCCACTCCAGCCGGCGTTAGCAAACGAACTCGCGCTGATCGTCTGCTGCCATAGCCCATTAAAGCCAAATTTCGCTGCACTGTCCTAACGTATACGTTCGTCGTACGTCCCGTATTGATTTGTGCCGTTATTTCACGCTTATGTAAACGCTGCTGCTCTCGGTCGTTCCGTGAAGAACGTCGGCCATGCGAGGTAATGCCTGCTCGGAAGACCCTGACACTGCGTACCTCGGAATACTGAATTCTCTAACAATTTGCGAAATTGAATGTTTCATGCTTCTAGGTCCAACTACCACTCCGAGTTCAAAGTCTGTTAATTCTCGTCCTGCAGTCATATTCACGTCGGACAACTTTCCACATGAATCACCTTGAGTGCAAATGACATCTCTGTCAATGCATTGCTGTTCTATATCTTGTGTAAGTAATACTACCGACATCTGTATATAAGCATATCGCTATCCCATGACTATATGGTTCAAATGGCTCTGATCACTATGGGACTTAACTTCTGAGGTCATCAGTCCCCTAGAACTTAGAACTACTTAAACCTAACTAACCTAAGGACATCAGAAACATCCATGCCCGGGGCAGGATTCGAACCTGCGACCGTAGCGGTCGCGCGGTTCCAGACTGTAGCGCCTAGAACCTCTCGTTCACTCCGGCCGGCCCCATGACTATATGACCTGACTGTGTGCCATATGGCAAATACAGGAAGGAAAGGTATCGCAATTTCTTTATTTATCTGCTTCATTAATACACCGCCGAAAGCAAGCGGCAGAGTATTTTCAGAATCACTGCTTCATTGGGCGTCCACCGGTAACAACACTGCACAGCTACCCTGAAGCCGTTTGTTCGGCAACGGCCGTTCCCGCCTCCGCGCCTCTCGCAGAAACACATTTCGGCCGGTGCTTTCTACTACACTAAATGCAAATATTTGACGTTGGGCGAAATCCCCTGTGGACAAATCGCGGCCGTGAATTCGGAAAAAAGTGGCCGCCCGTTCCATTCTTGCCGGGCCGCAGGCGGGCGCTGCACCCTGTCGGTAAACCACACACGGGCGGTGACAAATATTGCCTCTCCCTCTTTCCGGCTTTGTTTTGCTTCCTGCAGGCTACCTGCCGGCGTGGCAATCCTATTCCGCGAATGCGGTCCGCACCAATTGAGTGTCCGCTCCCCGCCTTCCCGAAGCCGCCCCGACCCCGACTGCCACTCTCGGCTTTTTGCCTCCCCGTGTTTACTGGTCCCACTTTCGCGAGCCGGCGCGCACAAAAGATTAATTAAGCCTCGTTGCTTGTTATTTAAATTGAGTTAGACGTCTAAACCCCCTCGCGCGTGGCACAATACTCTCCCACTTGCCTCTTTTTTTTCCCCTCCCTGTCGGCTCTGCGTAGTGGCAGGTGCTTCCACCCGCTGCCGTGTCTGTTTAAGAGAAACCGATCGCTGACGTTGCCCCGTTAGTTCGTTAGAAAGCCAGAGGCACCACTGTTGTAGATTTACACAAAAACATAGCACGGAAGGATTTCAGAAGAACCACGTTCCTGACATTTAGATGCAACGTGTCCCCTCTATAATGGCAGGCAGAAGTGACGATAGAACTGCAACCGTTCAGCTTGGTTGATAGATAGCTTTGGTTGATTTGGTGAGGGACCAAATAGAGAGCTCATCGGTCCCATTGCAAAGGAGCCATCCCGGCATTTGCTTGAAGCGATTTATGGAAATCACGGAAAACGTAAATCAGGATGGCTCATTACCCGAGAAAATGGCTCTGAGCACTATGGGACTTAACATCTGAGGTCATCAGTCCCCTAGAACTTAGAATTACTTAAACCTAACTAACGTAAGGACATCACACACATCCATACCCGAGGCAGGATTCGAACCTGCGACCGTAGCGGTCACGCGGTTCCAGACTGAAGCGCCTAGAACCGCTCGGCCACACCGGCCGGCTACCCGAGAGAGAAACAATAAAATTTAACAAGTAGCTCATCACCTTTTCATTCTTTGACTGGTCCGGTGCATATCTCTTACTTGGCTTTCCCAGACTTCTACGGACTATCGGACTATAATTTCTGAGTTATAACGTAGCCTGCCACTGTTCATTCTGTCGTGAAGTTGACTCAGTTACCTTCCGTTGTCTTCAGTTTCGTTTCTTCTACATCTGCATCGTATTCCGCAAGCCACCTAATGGTGTGTGGCGGACTGTACTTCTAGAACCACTAACCGATCACCCCTTCCCTGTTCCACTCGCCAATCGCGCGTTGGAAAAACGATTGTCGATAGGCCTCTGTATTGACTGTACGAACTTCCTCCTCGTAATCATTACGCGATATGTACACTGATCAGCCAGAACATTATGACCAGCGACCTCCTCGTATTCATTACGCGATATGTACACTGATCAGCCAGAACATTATGACCAGCGACCTCCTCGTATTCATTACGCGATATGTACACTGATCAGCCAGAACATTATGACCAGCGACCTCCTCGTATTTATTACGCGATATGTACACTGATCAGCCAGAACATTATGACCAGCGACCTCCTCGTATTCATTACGCGATATGTACACTGATCAGCCAGAACATTATGACCAGCGACCTCCTCGTATTCATTACGCGATATGTACACTGATCAGCCAGAACATTATGACCAGCGACCTCCTTGTATTCATTACGCGATATGTACACTGATCAGCCAGAACATTATGACCAGCGGCCTCGTCATATTCATTACGCGTTATGTACACTGATCAGCCAGAACATTATGACCAGCAACATCCTCATATTCATTACGCGATATGTACACTGATCAGCCAGAACATTATGACCAGCGACCTCCTTGTATTCATTACGCGATATGTACACTGATCAGCCAGAACATTATGACCAGCGACCTCCTCGTATTCATTACGCGACATGTACACTGATCAGCCAGAACATTATGACCAGCGACCTCCTCGTATTCATTACGCGATATGTACACTGATCAGCCAGAACATTATGACCAGCGACATCCTCGTATTCATTACGCGATACGTACACTGATCAGCCAGAACATTATGACCAGCGACCTCCTCGTATTCATTACGCGATATGTACACTGATCAGCCAGAACATTATGACCAGTGACATCCTCGTATTCATTACGCGATATATACACTGATCAGCCAGATCATTATGACCAGCGACATCCTCGTATTCATTACGCGATATGTACACTGATCAGCCAGAACATTATGACCAGCGACATCCTCGTATTCATTACGCGATATGTACACTGATCAGCCAGAACATTATGACCAGCGACAGCCTCGTATTCATTACGCGATATGTACACTGATCAGCCAGAACATTATGACCAGCGACCTTCTGTCGATATAAACCCGTCCAGGCGATAACAGCGTCACCTGGCGAGGAACGACTGCTAGTCAGAAACACGCACAGCGCATGTAGCATCAGGGAGCTTGCTGTCCATGTGTACAATGGGGAAGGCGAGCGATTTGCCTGAACTGACCGAGTGCAGACTGCCATGGTCCGGAGGCTCGGAACGAGGATTTCGGAAACCGCACGACTTCCACCCATCATTGCAGATGTCGGACGTCGCAGGCTGGGCAGACTGGAAAAACACGACAGCTGGCGAAGTGTGGCGGAACTAACATCAAACTTCAATGCTGGGCAGAATACAAGCATGTCTGAACACACAGTGCACCGAACACCCCTGACAATGGGCCGCCGCAACCTACGACCCGTTCATGTGCCAGTATTAACACCAAGACATTCGCAACTACGATTGAAGTAGGCACGTGACTATCAGCACTGGGCATTGGCGCAATGGCAGAGCGTTGCACGGCCTGATGAATCCCGATATCTTCTTCATCTTGGGAGAGCGCGAATTCCAGGGGACAGCTGCTTTACTGTGGGACGGAGACAGACTGGTGGCGGCTCCATTGCGCTGGGGAACGTTGACGAGGAGCATCAGTGGCTCCGCTGGAGCTCGTGCAAGGCACCACGACGTCCAAGGAGTATCGTACACCAATTGCAGACCGCCTACACCCGTTCATGACCATCACGTTTCCCGACGGCAGAGGCGTTTTTCAACAAGATAATGTGCCATGTCACAAGTCCAGGAGTGTGAAGGTGTGGTTAAAGGAATACAGTGGCGAGTTCCTATTGACGTGCTGGACCCTCAGTTCACCAGAACTGAGCCCGATCGAACAAGTCTGGGATGTGATTGAACGTGACGTCAAAGCTCATCGTCTCCTTCCCCGGAATTTACGGGAATTAGGTGACTTGGGTGTGCAGATGTGGTGTCAACTCCCTCCAGCGACCTAAGACAGTCTCATTGCTCACGACGCATCGCTGCTGCTATCCGCGCCAAAAGTGGACATCCCGGCTATTATTTAGGTCATGATAATGTTCTGGCTAACAAGTGTATGTGAGGGAAGTAATATGCTTTCCGACTCACACAACACTTTCAAACACATTTTTATATGTAAATCTTATCATACCGTGTTTCCTATGAAATCCACATCCGCCTCCTTCACGTAGCGTATATGATGTCTTAAGATATTGTCATCTCCTTCCCTTCCGGTGTGAAAGAAAATAATGGTTCAAATGGCTCTGACAAGGGAACCTCCCCATCGCACCCCCCTCAGATTTAGTTATAAGTTGGCACAGTGGATAGGCCTTGAAAAACTGAACACAGATCCATTGAGAAAACAGGAAGAAGTTATGTGGAACTTTGAAAAAATAAGCAAAATATAAAAACTGAGTAGTCCATGGGAAAGATATGTAACATCAAGGACAGTGTGAGCCCGGAGGCGCCGTGGTCCCGTGGTAACGTGAGCAGCTGCGGAACCAGAGGTCCTTGCTTCAAATCTTCCACCGAGTGAGAATTTTAATTTTTTATTTTCAGTTTATGTGACAAACTCTTATGTTTTCATCACTTTTTTGGGAGTGATTATCACATCCACAAGAAAACCTAAATCGGGTGAGGTAGAAGAATCTTTTTACCCATTCGCCAAGTGTACAAGTTAGGTGGGTCGACAACATATTTCTGTCATATGAGGCACATGCCGTCACCAGTGTAGTATAGAATATATCAGATGTGTGTTCCTGTGGAGGAATCGGTTGACCTATGACCTTGCGATCAAATGTTTTCGGTTCCCATTGAAGAGGCACGTCCTTTCGTCTACTGATCGCACGGTTTTGCGATGCGGTCGCAAAACACAGACACTAAACTTATTACAGTGAACAGAGACGTCAATGAACGAACGGACAGATAATAACTATGCAAAAATAAAGAACGTAACCTTTTCACTCGGGGGAAGGCTTGAACCAAGGACTACTCGTTCTGCAGCTGCTCACGCTAACACGGGACCACGGCGCTCCTGATCTCACACTCTCCATGATGTTGCCTATCATGCCCATGGACTACTCAGTTTGTATATTTTTCTTATTTTTTCACAGTTCCACACAACTTCTTCCTGTTTTCTCAATTGATCTGTGTTCAGTTTTTCAAGGCCTATCCACTGTGCCAACTTATAACTAAATCTGAGGGGGGTGCGATGGGGAGGTTCCCTTGTGAGCACTATGGGACTTAACATCTGAGGTCGTCAGTCCCCTAGAACTAACCTAAGGACATCACACACATCCAAGCCCGAGGCAGGATTCGAAGCTGCGATCGTAGCGGTCGCAGGGCTCCAGACTGAAGCGCCTAGAACCGCTCGGCCAAAGCGGCCGGCCCGGTGTGAAAGGATGAATGAGTGTGAGCTTTGTATCCTGCATGAAAGGCGGCGCATGGATCTGTTCCTGTAAACTGAAGGGTAGGCCGAATGTGGGAAGTGAGTAGGAGCAGGTGAGGTAAGATTCTCGGTACAGCTTTTTACGTCAAAGTACATTTAATTATTAGTCAATGAGATACGTAACTTTACACTGAAGAGCCCGTAGGTGCGATACCGTATTCCCGTCGTAAGTAGATACATAATCTCAATAGCAAGCTGAGGTTGAAGCGATGTTTCCAGGCCGTCTGCTCTTGATTAAATGGGCAGAATCTGGAGCATAGCTCGTAGAGCTCTCCAGCACCGGCTAGAGTGCGTTATCGTCGGTGTCTGTCGTAGTGCCAACCTAGAAGACCGCACCTACGTTGTGGCAACGTAGCTATCGATACCACAGTGAGTTGCATGCTCGGAGGTAGCAGAGAAGTTCTGTCTGCTAGAGAACAGTAGTACCAACGTCTGATTAGGTAGATACGATTTCTAAGGCAAAGAGGTTTGTCTCCTTGGTGTGGTTCTGTCAAGTTGGTAAAGGAAGCTACCTCTCTGATCACTTCCTATTGTATATGTTTCGAGACTAATTTGATTACTACAGGCTTTGGTCGCGTCTCTCATAACAACTGCGAAGTAAGACAAGGACAGACAAAAGTGTCTTCAACATCTCTCGCCTCAGAACAAAAAGTCGCGTAACCAAACTATCCATCTTAGAGATTCTCTACGCGGATGATGTATGCATGATGGCTAATTCTTGCGAAACTCTTCAGACTTACATAAATCTGCTAAATGCCTCCTGCAGAAGATTTGGCTTAGCTATTAGCATCACTAAGACGCAAGTTCTCAAACAGCCACTTAGAGGTCTTAATGCAGATGACTCCAGTATTGAGATAAATAACAAACCCTTGCAAAATGTGTCAAATTTCAAATACCTGGGAAGCCAAATTAGAAGTGACAACAGCCTGACAACGGAAATCGCAGCGCGTATAGCCAGCGCAGCCTCAGCCTTCGGTAAGCTTAACGACCGAGTATGGAAATCACATGATCTCAAACTACAAACAAAAATTGCAGTCTACAAAGCAGTAGTATTATCCACCTTACTCTATGCCTCGGAAACCTGGTGCTGTTACAAAGCTGACATTAAGAAGCTAGATAAATTTCATCTTCGATGTCTGAGATCAATTCTGCGCATCAAATGGGAAGACCGTGTCCCAAACACGGAGATTTTGCGCCGCGTGAAACTGGCTGGTATTGAAGCTTTAATAATGAAACATCAACTGATGGCTGGTTCAAATGGCTCTGAGCACTATGGGACTTAACATCTTAGGTCATCAGTCCCCTAGAACTTAGAACTAGTTAAACCTAACTAACCTAAGGACATCACACACATCCATGCCCGAGGCAGGATTCGAACCTGCGACCGTAGCAGTCGCGCGGTTCCGGACTGCGCGCCTAGAACCGCAAGACCACCGCGGCCGCCTCATCAACTGAGATGGAGTGGTCACATAGTACGCATGGATGACAGTAGGCTACCTAAAGCGGTGTTCTACTCGCAGCTCTCGTGCGGGAAGAGGAGGAAAGGTGGTCAACACCTGCGATATAAAGACACCATTAAACGCCACCTTGCAGCCTGTGGCATTCCAAGCAACCGTTGGGAGGAGCTAGCATTGCGCCGATCGGAGTGGCGATCAACTGTACATAAGAGCATCGAACAATTCGAGCAAAAGCGTCTAATGAACCTGGATGCTAAAAGAGAGCTCCGAAAATCTCAGCTCAAGCCTGTCGACACGTATACTTACAACTCTGCTGGTCAACTTCACTGTGCTTCATGCAACAGGATATTCAAAGCGAAATTCGGATTCGCGAGCCACATCCGAGCCTACCACAACAAGGACAGAGAAGACTGACGGAGTCGCTGTCGCCGGACACGGCGAGGAGGACATCATCATCATCATTGTATATGTGGGGTACCCTCGGATGGCGCCCACGCTAGCCAGTCTGCGGTCAGTTTCTCAAGTGGTAACATCTCCGGGTAAGCGTGTTTGCTGAGTCCGAAGGACAATGAAATTCTTAAGTTTTCAGCCTAAATGAAATATTATTTTTCTTACAGATCTACATCGAAAATGTTTTATATATTATTTTCAATCGGGATGCAGTGCGATTTCAGTGTTGGTTTCGGAGTGTATTGCGGTAGTTGCTTTGTTTCCACTCCAATAAAGGAAAGTGGAAGCACGTTGTCATGAAGCGTAATTCTGATTAAAACCATCGCTCTTTAGTGTGAATGTGCGTATAAGTGTTTTCTGTCGTTGAAAATCTTAAAAATTAATAATCTCTCTTTGTGTTCAACATACATGGTGTGTGCTTTGTAGTAGCAGTACCACGTGCTCGTAAAATTGTTTGAGCCATCAGGTCAATACTATGCCGTTATTAACGCAGTTCGGAAATTTCTTTTGTAATTAATGTGTTTGGATTTGATTTCGTCATTAAAATCGTTCTGGAATTACACATTTTCTGTAAATGTCTGTTGCCTATTCGTTGTTTCCTATTTTTAGAAAATCACGTTTTATGTTAATTGAACCCCTTCCGAGTAACACTTTTCTTAATTAATTTACAATAGCAAATAAGGCACAAGCTTTGAGACAGACTTAGCATGTGTTATACGTTTTGTTGAACACTGATGAATTTTAAAATAAATATAAAAGTTTAAACTTACTTTACTTTTCTTTAATTTAATTTACGCATCATCTATTTACTTAAAATAATAAAATTATTTAAAAAAATGAGCTGATAATGTCGGTGACTATTCTATAGATTTAAAAATTCGTAACAACAGTAAAATTTTGTTAGTCACCCACACATACATTCCGCCTGGGCTCGGAAGGTTTTAAAAACACTAGGCTCATTGTAACAGTCCTGCCTCATAAGAATCCCATATTGATGAACAGTAATCAAAAATAGATTGAACATGCGTCTTATAACCCACTTCATTTGTGGAAGGGTTACATTTCCTTAAGGTTCTTACTATGAATCTATCTGGCATCCTACTTTACTGCTGTTTGTTTTATGTGGTCAGTCCACTTAAGGCCGCTCTGGATAGTTAATCCTATATATTTTACGGTATTTCCAGCAAATTTTTCATCAGTAGTTTAGTTGTACAATAGTGACTTTCTTTTATTATATACGCGTTAAATACGTTTAATTCATTCCTGATGTCGCTGGTTCTTAATCTTCCTACTCTGGTACAGCTTTTCCACAATCCTAAGAAATCTCATTTCAGCTGCCTGGATATTACTTCCTTGTCGTTTGCAAACGACCCATTTATTGCCTTCGGAAACAAGTGTGATGACGGTAATTACTTTATAAGACTCCATTCTTCTTATTTTGGGTCTTTTTTAAAACTTCCTATTTATTATTCTGTATATGTTTCCAAATTGTGCTACTTTCTTGTCTATATTTTTATCATATCGTATGTCATACCAGCTCCCAGAAAATTAAAATAGCTGATCTGTTCCACTTCTGTTTTGCTCACTATGGGTTCCCATCCTATGAAAGCCATTGTTTTAGTTTTCTTTGTGGATATCGTAGTCACACTGTAGGCTTTAGCTGTTTTGCTCGGAAGGTAAATTCCTTTTTGTACGTCATTCTTGTTCTCTGTTATAACCGTCACACCGCCTGCGCATAAAACGCAACTCGGAGTAGCCTGCTTGTCTATTGTAATACCTGCATGAGACTTGATTTTCCTTTCAATCTTACCCAAAGAAACATTCATCACATTAAAAAACTGCCAACATCGCCTGTACAGCACACGCTAAACGTAATTTTAAACACGAACAACCATCTGACGATTATCCGTAGCTTCGTTACCCCAACGGCGCTATTTGTTCTTAATAAAGAGCCACTTTTAATTATTTTATAAAAATAAACATGTATTAAAAGAATGTTTAGATTATTTCCATCCTCTTATATACTGAGTAGTCAAACTAAAACTGGCCCGAAAAGTGTAGACATCTCCACGGGATAAGCAGAGAAACAGTAGTCGAGATTAGATACCTATACTTTTGGAGAGTAATAACCTCAGCGAGTATGTGTCTTTTAGTGTAGAAAATTGAGTCCTTATGCCACAACGGAAGTTGTTACCAAATAATTCCCTGCTTCATTAATAGATGCGACGTTTTGTTTTTGGCCGGCCAGAGTGGCCGTGCGGTTCTAGGCGCTACAGTCTGGAACCGAGCGACCGCTACGGTCGCAGGTTCGAATCCTGCCTCGGGCATGGATGTGTGTGATGTCCTTAGGTTAGTTAGGTTTAATTAGTTCTAAGTTCTAGGCGACTGATGACCTCAGAAGTTAAGTCGCATAGTGCTCAGAGCCATTTGAGCCATTTTTTGTTTTGGGCGCTCTACCGGCGTACTACTTTGCTGTGGCGCGAAGATTTTAGTGCGCTCCAAGGTTGCAGATATGCACCTACAAATAAACAAAAGATTACTTATGTAACTTTTTTCCGAGGTGGTAACTAAAACTTTATGACTATCTCTCGTATCGTTCGGAGAAGCCTGAGAAGTTTGGCTCTGAGCGCTATGGCCGTCAGTTGAGTCATAGCCGGTAGACCTCCACGCGCGCGCTACTCATGTTATAGTCTCGTACGGTGTGACCTGGTAAAGCCTTGGTAAGTGTCCAATAGCCAATGTTTTGAAACCGAAAAATGCGACTCTGAGATAGTTGCTAATATAACAGAGAGATTCTCTATTCTTTTTTAACATTAGCTTTACAAATAAACAAATAATCAAAAATCTGAGAGATTATAATACGGAAACGCGTTTAGCATTTATATATTTTATTAAGGCCTTCGCTATTGTTGATAGTCATTTCGGAGTGTAACGAGAAAAAGAGGTTATCAACAGTACCTAATTAACGCTTTGAAGAGTCCACACAAACACACTACTGTAATGTCTATATATAAAAGACAATGTCCCGACTGACTCACGTACTCACTGACTCATCATCGCCCAGCACAAACCACTAACGACAGAAACTTGATATGTGCAGATGGTGTTGCTCTTATACTGTAGTTGTCGTTTAGCAAGGGTTTGTTCGAAATTCCACTCTCAAGGGGGTGAAATACGGGATGAATGACTTTTCGAAAGTATGTCGCTATTAAGACAATTTTGGACCTAAAACTTCCTGCCAGATTAAAACAGTGTGCCGGGTAGCTCAATTGGTAAAGCACTTGCCCGCGAAAGGCAACGTTCCCGAGTTCGAGTCTCGGCCCGGCACACTGTTTTAATCTGCCAGGAAGTTTCATATCAGCGCACACTCCGCTGCAGAGTGAAAATCTCATTCTTGAATTTTGGACCTACCCGCAACCAAGTAGAAGACCTAGCAACAGTTGAACCAGCACACTGGCAACAAGTTAGAGTTCCCATGGCAATATTACAGGACGAGTAAACCATGCTCAACAAAAAATCAACAACAAGAGAACACTCTTAGTCACAGCAGGGGCGAGCGCATAAAGGACCTAAATTAGTGCTCAATGGCCATAAAAGTTTACATCGGTGCCCCAATTTATGAAAATAAAAGGTATCCCTAGTAAGAAACCCTACTACCTACACTTGAGCGACCAACCTCCGCACTAGGTTGAACCGTAGCCATCGCACAACACGAAAAAAGAAAAAAAAGCTAGAACTACGAGAACTGATATTTGGTTTCTCAGTCAGAAGTACGACAATACGTGTTCGTGTCCAGCTCTTTTGGGAATTCAACCACTAAGGGTGTAAAATAGCGGGTGAAAGTCTTTTTTGAAAATAAACCATTAATAAAGAACTACTAAAGCATTATTAAAGTTATCTCTCTGAAAATTGGTATTTGCCTCCTCGGTTAGAAATAAAAAATGCGTGTTTCAATGTTTCTGGTAATTTAACTCCTTAAGGAGTGAAATAGGGGATGGAAATTTTTAAGAAAATATTTCGTTACATTAAAAAAATTTTAAACCTAAATCTATGAAAACTGGTATTTCAGTTCTCGGTTAGATAGAAAGAAATATTTGTTACGGGACGAAAGTTGCTGTGGAAATATCTCCATAAGAACGCAGAAGGCATGATTAACAAAAACCTTGGACTCCAGATACCAGAATGGCTTTTTGGTCACCCGAAGCACATTCGCCAATGATCATGTCTCTGTGATCTTAATTTGCGTGAAAAGTTTAGAAGCTATTGAAATTTGTGAACAACATAAAAATTCGATTAAAGAAAAACTAAAAAAATCTACGCAGGCCATACAGCCTACGCGAGCTAAGCAGCAGGCTCTAAGATAGTTTTGTATATAAACTGTATGCTAATACAGCCTATAAGCACAAAGAAAAGAGTTAGACGAGGGTTCAGCATTTCACCCGCACTTTCTAACATATATCAGATGATGCAATCCGGAAATGGTAATAGATTTTTAACGGGGTAATTAAGAATTACAGGATTTCCCGCTTCAGTTTTCTTTTACATGCAGGACGACACCACATTGCTGGCGGAGGATGAAAGTGATCTACAAAGAGGAATGCATGTATTAAGTAAGATCTGTGAGAAGTACCACGTAAGGCTTTCAGAAGAGAAGTTAAAGTAAATGGCTTTTAAAGGTGAACGCCCTGTACGGATAATAATTGTGATTAAAAGAATAGAACAAGTCAGCCATTTCAGGTATTAACTACGACAAAGAGAGGAAATGAGCAAAGTTTTGGAGTGTATGTTTAAAAAATAAAACGTGGACATAAACAAGACTGAAATTTTACAAGACAGTGGCAGTCCCAGTGATAGCTTACGGAAAATACTCGTGGACATAAATAAACGCCAAGAAAGTAGCATTCAAGCAACAGAGACGAGATTTCTAAGAGTAGCAAAGGACTACAGAGTTGACAGATTTCTATATCCGGAAAGTAGGGAAGAGCTGAATATTCTCAATATCCTCAACAGAATACAATAAAATGGCAGAAACTGGAATGAACATCTCAAAAGGATGAGCGAAGAAAGGCTAATTCTCCAGATAAAAAGATTTAGTCCAGTTGCGAGATGAAGCCAAGGAAGACAGAGAAAGCGTTGCGTTCCGTAATAGACAAAACAAAACAAAAAAAGCAATGTGCTTTAAAAGAAGAAGAAGAAGAAGAAGGTGATGATGAAGATGATGACGACGAAGGTCATCTTGATAATGATCAATACGAGAGAGAAGATGGCAATTATATTGTAGTTGAGCTTTGTAAGGAATAGATGAAATCAATATTGCGCCACTCCAAAACATATTCCTTTTTCTGTTGACATACAACGATTTTTTTGCCTTTGTGCTTACTCCATTTTCCGTGGTAACACCAGTCCCCATCAGACCACCGAAGTTAAGCGCTGTCGGGCTGGGCTAGGACCGTGATGGGTAACCGTCGGAGTCTGCCGAGCGCAGTTGGTAAGCAGGTTGCACTCAGCCCTTGTGAGGCAAATTGAGGAGCTACTTGAGTGGGAAGTAGTCACTCAGGCCACGAAAACTGACAACGGCCGGGACAGCGGTGTGGTGAACTCACGTCCCTCCATATCAGCATCCAGTGACGGTGACGCCTATAGGCTGAGTATGACATGGCGGTCGGTCGGTACCGTTAGGGTCTTCCGAGACCTGCTCGGACGGAGTTTGGAGTTCAGACTTACTCCATTTACGTTCCTGAAGCTGTCAAATCTGATTTTTTTATTATTAATTTGAAATTTCCACTCATTATCCAAACTGTTATTCAAGTAATGTACCTGGCATCAAACACGGGGCTTAACCAAAGTGAGCACCACAACCTAGATGACGATGTAAAGGAAGGAGTGTACATTACATTAGGAATCACGCAGCAGCAACACGGAGACGCACTGGTGCTTAAGTCGGACGGAGGCATTTTATCGGGCATGGCATGTGTAATTCTCGATGATAATGCTGATATACTTTATTTGGAGAATATTTTTAATGGTACACCTTCACACGTTCAACCGAATTGTTATTTCCACTTTTCTGCACGATATTTCGATGGGCGATTCAGTCGTCTTCTCGGTGTCGCGAGGTGTGTTATTACGTGTCCTCGTTTCCTGGACTGCAACCAGACTGTGAAGCGTTGCTGGTGTGGGGCAACTTGCAGGCGAACTCAACTCTCGGCGCCGCTACGCCCTTCGGTGCTCACTAGATTTTCACAGTCTGAACTACGAAATCTTAATAAATTTAGCGGCAGATCCCAAAACTTGCTAAAATTGAAACCCCTGTCATGGTTCATTGAGTTTTCCGACATCTTCACCTCGACAGAACTCTAAATTACGCTGTCCTAGAAACTTGGCTTTTGCACTACGGCAATGGACGGAGGTTTCAATTTAAGCTAAGCTTCGGGCCCCAGCACTAAATTTATTAAGATCTCGCCGACCTTCTCACTCACCAGAGGTGTAGAACTCTAAGAGAATGCGCGATTTGCGGAATAACAGTCCTAGTTCCGAAAAACAAATGATCATCAAAGGACGTGGCGGTCAGGCAACGAGGGTCGAACTCGGGTTTAAGGACGACGTGACACCAGCAAGAACTTGGGTCGGAGCTGGGGTCTACATCCTTCTACCACTATCCTGATCTATAAATCCCTCAACCACCATACCCTAATTTATGCTAACAATGCCTGGATCTCCGCCTTCACTATATCCTAATGACCTTGTTGTCGACTGGACGTTAATCTTTCTTCCTTCTTTGTATTTCAAAGGGGAAATCGTTAATGACACGCACTCCCGCCTCGCCTTCCGCATTCGTCTACCTTCCCTAACTGGCATCCTGTACTCACTCTTCCACTTCCCATACCTTTTCTTTTCTTGGAGCACCTTCGCTCCAACACCTGAACTGCAAAACGCATTCCCAGTATCTACCCACTACTCAATAATGCATGTAACCTGCTGCAACACTACATCCATATCCCACCTTCCACGTGTTTTCATTCCTTATCCATCTTGTTCTGCCGGAACTTCAGCCAACTTCTATTACCCAAAAATGAAATCCCGAGATACAGCCCTCTTTCAAGCCTTAAGACACCAAACACCATCTATTTTCCTCTTCCGCCCTTCTTCCTCCTCAATGATTTTTAATCACTACCGGTGGTTGCTTAGGGCCCCATATTCAAACTCATCATTCCACCTCTTTCAACATCTTGATCAATTTCGTGCACCAGCAGCATCACCAATCACACCATAGCAACATTAAAGTTATTATCAGTGATTATATTTTAACTATAATATAAAATCATCTAAAAAAATTAAGACATAAAGTGTCCACTAACGCGTTTTAAAAAAACACTTTATTGCAATTTGTTTTTATGTATTTTAAAATTTCGTTTAAATGCGTATAATATGTGGCTGAAAAGTTGTTTCACCCGCTGCCAGCCCGCCCCTTCGTGGGAAATAAAATAACACAGCAATATTTCACAGCCTTATTGGAGAGCAGGCAGCGAGTGTGTGTAACACAGCACCTCCACCTCGCAACTCCTGAAGAAAGATACGTCTGAGACGGTCGACAAAATATCGCGAAGGGAAAATGGAAACAACAACTCGGCTGAACACCTGAAAATACAGCGTTAATAAATCACGTTGAGAAAGCCGGAGAGATCACGGATAATATTTTTCTTTCTTGCGTATCCCGTACCCGTATGCTAACATCTGTATCGTCTGATTCTTCCTGAACGCACGATGCACTGAGATACGGTGTGTTTAAAACCTTTCCCTTTGCCTGAGTCGTGCATGAAGTCTGTGTGTAATGAGGTATCTCAGAGAGAGTCACCTGCTCCATGCCAACCAGCTGATTCCGAAAACATCGATCATCTGAAACTCAACTTTTCGTTTCCTCACGTGATACACTGAAAGCTTCGGGTCAAGACAGACAGGTGGCTTCAGTATTTCTCGAGTTCCGAAAAGCATTGGACTCAGTACCAATTCTACGTTATTATCAAAAGTACGATCGTATGGGGTATCAAGCGAAATTTGAGACAGGACTGAAAATTTTTTGGTAGGGAGCACGCAGCAGCTTATGCTGGAATGCGAGTTGTTGACAGCTGTAGAAAGAAGGAAGAAAAATTAACGTCCCGTAGACAGCAAGGTCATTAGAGACGGAACAGATGTAGAAGTAACTCCGAGTGTCCCCCAGGGAAGTGAGTCTGGAGCATTGTTGCTCATGTTGTATATTAACAACCTTACGGACAATATTAATAGCGACCTCAGAGTCTTCGCAGATGATAGAGTTATCCATAATGAAGCACTGTCTGAAAAGAGCAGCACAATTATTCAGTGAGATCTTGATAAGATTTCAAAGCGATGCAGAAGTTGAGCACCTTGCTTTAAATATCCGTAATATAAAATTGTGCATTTCACGTAACGAAAAAACTACAGTGTCTTACGACTATAATATCAATGAGTCGTAGTTGGAATCGGTCTACTCAAAGAAATAGGTAGATTTGACACTGTTTTGGGATATAAACTGGAATGATCACATACCTGTTGCCTCAGTTCTGATAAGGCAGGTGGTAGACTTCGGTTTAT
The DNA here is from genome assembly GCF_023864345.2 of Schistocerca serialis cubense. Taxonomy (NCBI): domain Eukaryota; kingdom Metazoa; phylum Arthropoda; class Insecta; order Orthoptera; family Acrididae; genus Schistocerca; species Schistocerca serialis. The sequence continues at coordinate 113,800,397 of NC_064639.1, read as the reverse complement.
TGATAGAATACTGATGAAATGCAATCAGTGCACAAAGGAGATTGCATAGAAATTAGTTGTGTGACCCATTCTAGACTATTGGTCAAGTGTATGGGACCTATATCATATAACACTAACAGGGGATATTGAACAGACACAGAGAAGGGCCGGCCAGAGTGGCCGAGTGGTTCTAGGCGCTACAGTCAGGAACCGCGTGACCGCTACGGTCGCAGGTTCGAATCCTGCCTCGGGCATGGATGTGTGTGATGTCCTTAGGTTAGTTAGGTTTAATTAGTTCTAAGTTCTAGGCGACTGATGACCTCAGAAGTTGAGTCGCATAGTGCTCCTAGCCATTTGAACCACAGAGAAGGGCAGGATGAATGGTCACAGGTTTGTTTGACCCTTGGAAGAGTGTCACAGAGATGCTGAAGGAAGTGAACTGGCAGACTTGTAGATAGACGTAAACCATTCCGAGAAAATCTACTTACAAAGTTTCGAGATCTGGCTTTTAATGACGACTGTGATATACTACAACCCCCTCCATGTCGCTCTCGTAGGAGTGGTGAGGATAGCTCTAAACTCTGTCCGAACAGGCCTCGGAAGGCCCACCAGAACCGACCGACCGTCGTGTCATTCCCAGCCCATAGGCGCCAGTGGACGAGGATATGGAGGGGCACGTGTCAGCACACCGTTCTCACGGTCATTGTCAGTGTTTGTGACCGGAGCAGATATTCTCAATCAAGGAGCTCTTCGATTGGTCCCACAAGAGCTGAGTGCACCCGTCTTGACAATAGCGCCCGGCAGACCCGCACGGGTACCCATCCAAATGCTTGCCAAGCCCGACAGCGCTTAAATTCGGTGATCTGACGGGAACCGGTATTAACACGGCGGCCAGGCCATTAGCAATCGTGATGACAAGATTAGATTAATTACAACACGTTTGGAGACTTTTAAACAATCATTCTTCCCGAGATTCATATGCGAATGGAAGGGGAAAAACCCTAATAAATGGTACAATGAGACGTACCATCTGGCACTCATTTTACAGTGATTTGCAGAGTGTAGATGTAGATACAGATGTAATGCTTTGAAATGGGGCAAGCGGGAGTGTGCAGACTGGCCAGCTCTAGCGTCGGAGAAGATGAGTTTGTTTGAAGAGCTGAGCGTTAGCGAGACAAACAAGAGGGCAAACATGGTGATGTCGGGCCGTGCTGGCATAACCGGGCGGGTGTCCCAAACCCTGACCCTGTCCCGGGCACTGCCCCGCTAATGCGCTTTTACGGCCGTCTGCAGTGGGGAGTCCGAGCTGCTCCTAGCACCCCGCCTGCGGCAGCAAAGTTCCACCAGCGGATTCTGCTCGTACGGCCGCGCCATTCATGCACCACACTGTTCGCTCCTATCAGTCTGACCACTTTCTATCGAGGCTCGTGTGCTATGCTACCGTGGCGTTTCCGATCCTATTGTCTGTGTGACAGGTGCAGTGGTATTTCCGACCAACCAGTTTTGCATCGCAGTATTTCCGACCACAGTCTTTCCACTGTTGAGTTTTCCTTTGACAGTCTGAAAACGGAAGAAAATTTGTGGCCGGAAACACCACGCTGACGTCACAGGTCGCGAAGACTACGGTCGAAAAGTCCACGACACTGTCTGTTGATATTATCATGCCTTTAACTCCTGCCAGAGATTCATGTAGCCGCCCAACTGAGTTGTGATACGGTTCGTGAGTGTTCGTCACCGCAGAAACGTATGCGTCCACCCCTTTGAACGAGGCTGTTGTCGCCTTGGGAGTGTCCACAGCGTAATTATCATGAAGAAGTATCACAGTTAACAGCTGAGGATGTCGAAATAAAGATCGTGGTGAATGTTCACGGTAATCTGAATGAGCAGTCCCAAGTACGAAAATCAACAAAACATCTTAGAACCACATCAGGCCTCAACTGCACCCTACAAACACAAAGGGTTAAGCGTCTGTTTGGGATGTTGGTGCACTCAATGACTTGCATCATTAAAATAGAGGCAAAATCGCAATATGTCGGACCACACTGCACCCCTCCAGTTATCTGCTGTACAGTTTCATAGTTTCATTGTTTTTCAGTTTTTTTTTATATGCTGCTGTGAGCAATGACCGTTTGCGAGGTACGCGATAGAGATAAGAAACGAAGGGAGTACGAATCTGATATTCTGGCTGCGTACTTCACAAATCAAGACGCCGCTATTATATCAGTGTTAACGGGCTTCTTTCGTTCCCGCCGTAGTTCTGCGAGTATGACTAATCTGGGAGCTGTAGCGCCGTGCTCTCTTAAGCAGCCGGCATACGAGACGACTTAGCTAACGCTGACTGGGCGCTCTACGAGTTTAGTGACGTCAGTTCCTGCTATCTCACGGCTAGGACCCATTTCGTCGCGTGAAACGCGAAATAAGTTCTGCGCCATTTCGGCGAAGTGTCACGTAAAGAGGAAGTAATAGGAAGCAAGAACGCTTCCTACGTCACAAACAGAAAGCTTGCGGCCCGCACAAAGCAACACACCGTATCGTATTTGTCGTGTTTACTAGAAGAGGTTTTATGTTATACGTTACACCTCATGAATATATGCTGTTTATAGGCACCAGCATGTTGAATATCTCTAGAACAAATCGTTACTGGAGCGATTTGTTGTAATCAAACGACGGGGAACGTCGTCTTGGTTATTAAAGAAATTTCGTATTTTGTTACTATCCCGTTATGACTCACGTGTTATCAGAGTAAGCCGTTTTAACCCAACGGCAGATTGAAGACTCATGAAAAACTTGTCGTTCTTTTTATAATTTGTGATAGTTAAATGTAAATTAATAAAATTTCTGCTATCACACCCTACAGCAGACATAAAGATAAAAATCCAGAATTGCGAAGCTACAGCCTGCTAGTGTGTTTAGGGGCACCTTGTTACAGATCAGCGCTTAAGTTGGTGTAGGATTCGAGTTCTTTTGTATATAAATTACTTTCACCTTCTCATTTTCCAAAAGCTGTGGGATTTCTTTTACGAAATTCTTAGAAATAATATCTGTAATACTTGACGTTATGTAAGTACAGGGTGATTTTTGGCACCGTGTACAAACTCTAGGGATTGATCGATGAAAGGATACGGAACAAAAAAGTCTAATTAACCAAAGTCCGGACCGGCCCGTGTGGCCGAGCGGTTCTGGGCGCTTCAGTTTGGAATCGCGCGATCGCTACGGTCGCAGGTTAGAATCCTGCCTCGGGCATGGATGTGTGTCATGTGCTTAGGTTAGTTAGTTCTAAGTTCTAGGGCACTGATGACCTCAGATGTTAAGTCCCATCGTGCTCTTAGCCATTTGAACCAATTTTGAACTAAAGTCCAGAAATGTATGGTTTTCATGCTAGAGACCATTTATTTAGTCATACTTTGTTACAGAAACTGCGGTCTAATAAGCACTGTACCATGCAGCCACAGCTACAGTGCGCATAGATTGCTCTTAGAGTGTGGTACTGTTTCTCACACGTGATGCCCTAGCGCCCTCTCTTGCCATAGTAATTGGTAATGTTGTGTCCGACTCACTTCTTTTGCTGACTCACCTTGTAGTGGATGTGATACAGCGCTTACCGACAGCTTACCGACATGGTGTTTACTTACGGAAAGGCAAACAGCAACGGGTGGCGGGCAGCAAGGTAGTATCGGGAAACCTACCCCCGCCGACAACAACCACAGCATTCAATGTTCGCAATAGTGTTTCGTCGTTTCTCTAAGAAGGGTCGTTTCAGGAAGCAGGAAATCATGAAAGACGAACCCGAAATGTTCGGACAACAGACTTGGAGGAAAATGTGATTAACACTGTGGAAGGCGACCGCCGTGTCAGTACCAGGCAGTTGGCCCGCCAGTACAGCCAGACGACCGTGTGGAACGTTCTCCATGACAATTGTGACTACCCTTATCACTTATGGCATATGCAGGGCTTACTAGCGACAGACTTTCCACATCGGGAGCATTTTTGTCACTGGTTTTTTCACCGGGCAACCACGATTCCGAGACTTGTCATCCAGCCTAATCACAGATGAGGCCACCTTTACAAGGAGTGGTATCTTCAACTTTCATAACAATTATATGTGGGATACTATGCAGAACCACATAGTATGGTGACAGCGAATCGTCAGCTTCGGTACAGCCGGGATGTGTGGGCCGGGATAATTGGCGATCGTATTTTGTGACCAGTCTTCCTTACACGTCCCCTAACAACCCGGAACTATAGGCGTTTCTTTCCGGTGACTTTGCCCCCCTGCTGGAAGAAGAGCCATTCATGATTCGAAGGGTTACGTGGCCGCTACATGATCGTGCTGCTCAAGTCCATTTCGCCGCTAACATCCGGACATATCTCAATCGTGTCTTCTTTGGTCGATGGGTCGGACGTGGGGGGTCCAGTTGCATGGCCTGCTCGTTCACGGGAACTCAACCCGTGGGATTTCTGGTTATGGGGCCATCTCAAAAGTATCGTGTATGCAGAGCCCATTCCAGATGTGGAGCCACTGAATAAGCGTATTCATGCTGCCTTCGACACTGTTCGGATGCGGCCTGGCCGATGTGAACGTGAGAGACAGAAATGCGCATGCACGCATCCGTTGAGGCACTGGAAACCATTTCAGCACGCACTGTAACTGCGTGTTATCTCTACATCTACACGGATACTCTGCAAATCACATTTAAGCGCCTGGCAGAGGGTTCATCGAACCACCTTCAGAATTCTCTATTATTCCAATCTCGTATAGCGCACGGAAAGAATGAACACCTATATCTTTCCGTACGAGCTCTGATTTCCCTTATTTTATTTTGGTGATCGTTCCCTCCTATGTAAGTCGGTGTCAACAAAATATTGTCGCATTCGGAGTAGAAAGTTAGTGATTGGAATTTCGTGAGAAGATTCCTTCGCAACGAAAAACGCCTTTCTTTTAATGATGTCCACCCCAAATCCTGTATCATTTCTGTGACACTCTCTCCTATATTTTGCGATAATACAAAACGTGCTGCCTTTCTTTGATCTTTTTCAATGTACTCCGTCAGTCCTATCTGGTAAGGATCCCACACCGCGCAGCAGTATTCTAAAAGAGGACGGACAAGCTTAGTGTAGGCAGTCTGTTTAGTAGAGCTGTCACATTTTCTAAGTGTCCTGCCAATAAAACGCAGCCTTGGTTAGCCTTCCCCACAACATTTTCTATGTGTTCCTTCCAATTTACGTTGCTCGTAATTGTAATACCTAGGTATTTAGTTGAATTTACGGCTTTTAGATTAGACTGAGTTACCGTGTAACCGAAGTTTAACGAGTTCCTTTTAGCACTCGTGTGGATGACCTCTCACTTTTCGTTATTTAGGGTCAGCTGCCAATTTTCGCACCATTCAGATATTTTTTCTAAATCGTTTTGCAGTTTGTTTTGATCTTCTGACGACTTTATTAGTCGATAAACGACAGCGTCATCGGCAAACAACCGAAGATGGCTGCTCAGATTGTCTCCCAAATCGTTTATATAGATAAGGAACAGCAAAGGGCCTATAACACTGCCTTGGGGAACGCCTGAAATCACTTCTGTTTTACTCGATGACTTTCCGTCAATTACTACGAACTGTGACCTCTCTGACAGGAAATGACAGATCCAGCCACATAACTGAGACGATATTCCATAAGCACGCAATTTCACTACAAGCCGCTTGTGTGGTACAGCGTCAACAGCCTTCCGGAAATCCAGAAATACGGAATCGATCTGAAATCCCTTGTCAATAGCACTCAGCACTTCATGTGAATAAAGAGGTAGTTGTGTTTCACAAGAACGATGTTTTCTAAACACATGCTGTCTTTGTGTCAATAGACCGTTGTCTTCGAGGTAATTCATTATGTCCGAACACAGTATATGTTCTGTAATAACGTATGGCTGAATAAATGGTCCCTAGCATGGAAACCATGCTTCTCCGGACATAAGTTCATTAGACCTATTTTGTTCCGTATCCTCTCATCGATCAACCATTTGTATAGGCGGAAAAAAAATACCCGTTATAAGTGCGTTCTTTGTCAGAACTGAGTTTGTTCGACTAGGTGAATTTTTATAACCTTCCTGACCTGGACACGTATCTTTCCTTTCTGACTTGTTACATGTTCACGAATTTTTAAGTTCTTATTTTTGTACACCACTGACAGAAGAAGATGACTAGTATGTGGTCAAGGAAGGAAATTTGAGATTTTATAGAGGTAACGTAGTAATTTTACGTGCGTCCATTTCCGTGAACAAACCGTAGTGTTTAGTAGCCAAATGAAGCCGACAACTGCCGCTCGTGAGCACTGAGAGCGCAAAATCACGTTCACCAGCTCGTGGCGTGTGCCAATGGCGCCATGTCTCGTGACGCTGGATATGCTGGTTGCGTGCACGTCAATGTTAGCTGCCTCGTCTCGTGTTCTGACGGCTATAGTCAAGCATGTATGAGAGGAAAGCTAGTCGTGACGCACCGTTAATACGGAAGATGAGTACACGATCTCCCTGCTGTAGAGTAGCACTGACGAGGCGAAATGACGGGACCAGGTGTCCTTTAACGAAGCTGTATTTTGTAAGACCATGGAGGGTGTAATACGAAGATTAGTCAATGCAAACATATAAAATCGCAGGAGTGTTCCGTTAGAGGGGAAGTTACCTAGAATAAGTTTCACACTATAATCCACGCCCTAGCCGGCCGCGGTGGCCGTGCGGTTCTGGCGCTGCAGTCCGGAACCGCGAGGCTGCTACGGTCGCAGGTTCGAATCCTGCCTCGGGCATGGATGTGTGTGATGTCCTTAGGTTAGTTAGGTCTAAGTAGCTCTAAGTTCTAGGGGAGTTATGACCTAAGATGTTGAGTCCCATAGTGCTCAGAGCCATTTGAACCATTTTGAACCACGCCCTAGCGAAAAACATACAAATTTCATTCAATACAAAAAAAAATGGTTGTACTCTTATTTATTGCAGCTCCATCACGACAAATGTGCTGTAGGACACAGCAAAGACACTGTGATATCCTTGGGACAAAAAAGTTCGCTATTCCTGTATTCATTTGGTCATGATAATCAGCGCTTATGGGCAAACAGTGAATTGCGTAGCTTATCTTTCAAATTTGTAGTTTATTTTAATAATTAATCACCAGTCCACTTATATACCCGACAACAAATGCAGGCGACGAGTGGACAGCAGCGGAGACTCACGAGTCGCATCAAATTAATTCGCAACAGAGAATAATGACCATCATTGGCTGTAGAGTGGAATGACGGCAACGAAAAGTTGTGCCAGACCGGGTCTCGAACCCGGATTTCCCGCTTATCACGATCCGTCGCCTTACCATTTGGGGTTCCGTGCACGACCCACGGCCAGACCCAAATTTCAATATGTCCGCAACCATGCTTCTACGACCTGTACCCGTATATCCATTAAATACAGGGTGATTCAAAAAGAATACCACAACTTTAGGAATTTAAAACTCTGCAACGACAAAAGGCAGAGCTAAGCACTATCTGTCGGCGAATTAAGGGAGCTATAAAGTTTCATTTAGTTGTACATTTGTTCGCTTGAGGCGCTGTTGACTAGGCGTCAGCGTCAGTTGATGCTAAGATGGCGACCCCTCAAGAGAAAGCTTTTTGTGTTATTGAGTACGGCAGAAGTGAATCGACGACAGTTGTTCAGCGTGCATTTCGAACGAAGTATGGTGTTAAACCTCCTGATAGGTGGTGTATTAAACGTTGGTATAAACAGTTTACACAGAATGGGTGTTTGTGCAAAGGGAAAAGTTCTGGACGGCCGAGAACGAGTGATGAAAATGTAGCACGCATCCAGCAAGCATTTGTTCGCAGCCCAGGAAAATCGACTCGCAGAGCTAGCAGAGAGCTGCAAATTCCACAATCAACTGTATGGAGAGTCCTACGAAAAAGGTTAGTTATGAAACCTGAACGTCAACTACCCGAGGCGATGGATCGGCCGCCAGGCAGCCCGTGACAGAGCACTTCATCACTGGCCTCCAAGAAGCCCTGATCTTACCCCCTGCGATTTTTTCATATGGGGGTATGTTAAGGATATTGTGTTTCGGCCACCTCTCCCAGCCACCATTGATGATTTGAAACGAGAAATAACAGCAGCTATCCAAACTGTTACGCCTGATATGCTACAGAGAGTGTGGAACGAGTTGGAGTATCGGGTTGATATTGCTCGAGTGTCTGGAGGGGGCCATATTGAACATCTCTGAACTTGTTTTTGAGTGAAAAAAAAACCTCTTTAAATACTCTTTGTAATGATGTATAACAGAAGGTTATATTATGTTTCTTTCATTAAATACACATTTTTAAAGTTGTGGTATTCTTTTTGAATCACCCTGTATATTCCCTTACAGGTCAGACGTTGCATTTGAAACTCGCTTGCCCGGTATCGGCATATAAATACGATATTGCAATGCCTGTGTTATTCTAATTACGATGCAAAGTTCCTTTGGACATGCAGGTATTACCATATCGTATACTCACGAGTGGAGTCCACGGGCACACGGAGACAGCGATAACGGAGATGACGTCACAGGACTCGCTGGAGAATCTGAAGCGGGAATACGGAGCTCATTTCTGACCTTTACCACCCGACTACAAACGTGCATTGCATGCGGTCCCTCTTCTCTCTGTTCGCTCGTTATCTGTCTTGCAGTCACTGGCTGCAGCAAATATGAGTCAGGTTAGAATAGGATTCTGCCATTGACAAGGCGCGACACTAGCCTTCAGTCCCTATGAGTTACGATATTTTTAGGACCACTCTTCCTTCGCTGTGTCACATGGCAGGAAGAAGGATATCTTTCCTTCTGTACACGTTGGGAAGTCCCCGTAAATGCACGAACAAACCGGGAAACTACATTCATGATGAGTTCATGGGCGCGTGTAAACACTACAGTTGCCTTCTGACATTCCGTTCACGTCTCCACCTTGAACCATCTTACTACCGTAAGCTGTTCGAGTACTACAAAGACGGGCGCCACATCATCTGCATGGGGAGAAATTACAATGGGAGTCCCACAGGGCTCGATCAATAGGCCACTACAGTTGTTGCTTTATGTTAATAATCTGCCGTTTTATTTGAAGCAGAACCCAGAATTAGTCCTGTTTGCAGATGATGCAGCCATAGTTATGAAGACGAGCTAAGAGGCGTCAGCAGAGAAAATAGTAAATGAAGTTTTTGTGAAAGTTACTGAATGGTTTCGCAAAAAAGAGGTACCTTCAAACCTTGGGAATAAAACAGTTCACATAGTTTTGTACTGTCAAAAAATACCACCTCCTGTTAAATTACTAAACCAACAACAAGTAATAAAAAGTGTAGATAATACAAAGGGTGTTGTAAAAGTTTTGCACAGTCGTCTCTAATTTTTTTATTTTTTGCAGGAGGAGAATGAAATTTTTTGTGAACATATTTGGGACATATAGCTATAAGGTGGTATATAAAAGTATTTTCTTTTATTTACAGGTGAGCCATAATGGACCATGAAGTAGATGTCAAATTGTGACAACGGTCTGTGATGGAGTTCCTCTTCAAGACCGGAATGACTCTGCCACATCGATTCACAGAAAGTTGGCCCCTGAGGAGGACACAGTAGATCGCAGCAGTACCCAGCAGTGGTTGCAGAGGTTGTCTCTACTGGACAATCCAATATGTGGTAGACCATCGACGGCAGTGCGTGATGTGATCATATCATCCAAAATGACAGATGTGTGACGACATGGAAGCTTGCTAAAATGACTCGTTTGTCATTGGGTAGTGTGGATCATATCATCCAAAATGACAGATGTGTGACGACATGGCAGCTTGCTAAAATGACTCGTTTGTCATTGGGTAGTGTGGTATCATTGGCATAGTCACTAGAGTACAGAAAAATCTGTGCAAGTTGGGTGCCTAGATTATTGACAAGAGAAATGAAAACGATGAGGAAGAATGTGTGCGAGGTTCTCATGAAGACCTTTACTGAAGAGTGGAAACAGTGTTTTGACGGCGTCAATACCCAGGATGAAATATGGTTGTTTTTTGTCCGAACCCGAGAGCAAAAACCAATCCATAGAGTGGCTTCATACGGGTTCCCCTCGGAAGAAGAAACTAAGACTTTCACGAACAGCAGGCCGAAAGGTGATGGCCTCCTTCTTCTGGGATCAGTGTAGTGTCATTTTCATTGACTTTTTGGAACGTGGCTCCACAATTATCCGGGACGGTTACTGTTTGTCATTAGACAAGCTGCGACATGCCATCAAGACCCACAGACCACAGCTTCAGGTTCAGCTCATCAGACTACACCATGACAATCGCAAACTCCATACAGCCCTTATGACGCTGGAGAAAATCAGGAAAATGGCTTGGAAAATTATTCCTCATCTTCCCTACAGTCCGGACATGGTTCCGTCTGATTTCTACCTCTTTGGTCGTCTGAAGGCCCACCTGCGCGATAAGACATTTGATAGTGAGCAAGACCTTATTTCCTGTGTCAAGCGATGGTGTAAAAGTCAATCCCCAGAATTTTACGAAAGTGCATTTACATCATGGAAAGAATGTTGGGCCAGATGCGTTACAGCTGATGGAGGCTACATTGAGTAGGGGCAATGTATAGCTAAATTTTCCAAGTATTTTCACAAAAAATTTCATTCTCCTTCTGCAAAAAATTAAAAAATTAGAGACGACTGTGCAAAAGTTTTTGAACGCCCTTTCTATATACTGCAAGTATTCTGATCGGAGAGCTATCAGCAGATTGTAATATTTGGAGAAATACTTCAGAGCCAAGATGCTCCAGACGAGCACGTGTGCGGCCGCAGGTACACGTCGAAAGTTGCATAGCAACGTGATTGTAAATACTATTTTTAACGACATGCTGATTGGTTGTGATCTACATGCTGGCAGAGCTTGCATTTACAAACTATTTATATTTTCAACACTGTCAAAATATATGCCATAATTTTGAAAAAAAAGAGGAATGTTACCGATATGTAAAATACACAAACGGAAAAATATCGCATCACCAAGAAGGAATTGTAAGACATTAACGACAGTTCATAGGCGTGTTTCTACATCTGAAAGATGACGTCTGTTCAAATTTCACGCCATTCACAAAAGAGTAATGCTAGTAACACCACTATGAGGATGCAAATCAGATTTGTTTTAAATACAGGGTCAGTACAAAGTCTTGCCCTGATTATAAAAATTTATAATAGAATAACCGTTTGACATAATAAGTTACATTTGATGCCGTTACATAGGTTACTGTTACTAGTTTTTTTTAAAGACCACTTACGGTAGTAAACCTCAGCGTGTGCTCCCTTGGTAGTTCGGAGAATGTCGAGGCAGTATTCCAGTTCCCGCCAGGTGTTATCATGTGTTCTGTCATAGTACCCACAGCAGCTTGTATCCTAGTCTTCAGTTCGTCGACGTCAGCAACTGGTGTGACGAAGACTCTGTCCATGATTAGCGCAAGAAAAAAAAAAAAAGTCAAGGGGCTTAATGTCTGGACAGCGGAGTGGACGGCGTATTGGACCGATCCGGTTATTACTCCCCTCTCCAGACTTTACGCCCCTTGGTTTTTTTTTTTTTTTTCTGGGGCTGTATCAAGGATAGTGTCTTCGTCACACCAGTTGTTGACGTCGACGAAGGCTAGGATTGAAGCTGCTGTGAGTACTGTGACAGAACACATGTTATGAAACACCTGGCGGGAACTGGAATACCGCCTCGACATTCTCCGAGCTACCAACGGAGCACACGTTGAAGTTTACTAACGTATGTGGTAAAAAAAAAAAAAAAAAAAAAAAAAAAAACTAGTAACACTGACCTATGTAACTGCATCAAGTGTAAATTATTATGTCAAATGGTTATTCAATACTACAGTGTTATAATCAGGGTAAGACTTTGTGCTTATCCTGTATATTCCGTAAATTTCGTGAGCGTTAGTCACCTTTGATACTGGACGTAGTGAATTGAAGTTAGTCAAGAATACCGTTAAGGCGACAAAGACGCCACTATCAACACCTCACTGAATTTGTACGATTTCGGGTAATAGCGTTACGAGAAGCTGGGTGTTCCTCCTGCAATATTGCAGGAAGACTTGACAGGGATGCAGCCACTGTACATGATTGCTGGCAGCGATGATCACGAGAATGTACGGTCGCAAGAAGACCGGTCTTCGTAAGGCCAAGTGGCACTACCAAGAGGGAAGACCGCTGTGTTCGGCGTATGGCTCTGGTGCACCGTACTGCATCTGCAGCTGCAATTTGGGCAGCAGTTGGCACCACAGTGACACAACGAACTGTTACAAATCGGCTCGGTGCCAGACGCCCTGTAGCGCGCATTCCACTGACCCCAAACCACCACCATTTGCGACTTCATCGGTGTGAAGCGAGAGCTCAGTAGAGGGCTTATTGTGTTTTCTGATGAAAACTGATTCTACCTCGGCGCCAGTGATGGCCGTGTGCTGGTTGGGAGGAGGCCTGCAAACAACCTGTCCGTGTGCTGGAGTTATCGTCAGGGATGTGGCTATGAGCACTATGGGACTCAACTGCTGAGGTCATTAGTCCCCTAGAACTTAGAACTAGTTAAACCTAACTAACCTAAGGACATCACAAACATCCATGCCCGAGGCAAGATTCGAACCAGCGACCGTAGCGGTCTCGCGGTTCCAGACTGCAGCGCCAGAACCGCGCGGCCACTTCGGCCGGCTTGTGTGGGTATGGTCAGGGATGCGATTTCGTATGACAGCACGAGCACTCTCGAGGTTATCCCACGCACATTGACTGCAAAACTGTACTTCAATCTGGTGATTCGGCTTGTTCTGCTGTCATTTATGAACAGTATTCGAAGAGGTGTTTTCCAACAGGATAACGCTCGCCCACATACCGCTGTTGTAACCCAACATGCTTGCTCTGCAGGTTGTCAACTTGTTGCACTGGTCTGGCCGGACATCAACGGACGGCAACTCCAGTGTCACACAAAAACAGCATTAACCGTTCCCTTATTGACCGACCAAGTACAACACGCATGCAACTCCAGTTCACAAACTGATATCCGGCACCTGCGCAACACAATGCATGTTACACGGCTATTAACATACCAGCATTTCAAATTTACAATGGTTTATCTCGCACTTACATTAGACTGTATTCTCCAAATATCATTAGTCTACAGGGCGGTCCACTGATCGTGACTGGGCCAAATATCTCACGAAATAAGCGTCAAACGAAAAAAACTACAAAGAACGAAACTTGTCTAGCTTGAAGGGGGAAAACAGATGGCGCTATGGTTGGCTCGCTAGATGCCGCTACCATAGGTCAAACGGATATCAACTGCGCTTTTTAAAAAATAGGAACCCCCATTTTTTATTACATATTCGTGTAATACGTAAAGAAATATGAATGTTTTAGTTTTACCAATTTTTTCGCTTTGTGATAGATGGCGCTGTAATAGTCACAAACATATGGCTCACAATTTTACACGAACAGTTGGTAACAGGTAGGTTTTTTAAATTAAAATACAGAACGAAGGTATGTTTGAACATTTTATTTCGGTTGTTCCAATGTGATACATGTACCTTTATGAACTTATCATTTCTGAGAATGCATGCTGTTACAGCGTGATTACCTGCAAATACCACATTACTGCAATAAATGCTCAAAATGATGTCCGTCAACCTCATTGCATTTGGCAATACGTGTAACGACATTCCTCTCAACAGCGAGCAGTTCGCCTTCCGTAATGTTGGCACATGCATTGGCAATGCGCTGACGCATGTTGTCAGGCGTTGTCGGTTGATCACGTTAACAAACATACTTCAACTTTCCCCATGGAAAGAAATCCGGGGACGTCAGATCCGGTGAACGTGCTGGCCAACGCGAGCTGTGTGCCGGACATCCATCATGTTGGAAGTACATCGCCATTCTGTCATGCAGTGAAACATCTTGTAGTAACATCGGTAGAACATTACGTAGGAAATCAGCATACAATGCACCATTTAGACTGCACATCGATAAAATGGGGGCCAATTATCCTTCCTCCAATAATGCCGCACCATACATTAAGACGCCAAGGTCGCTGATGTTCCACTTGTCGCAGCCATCGTGGATTTTCTGTTGCCCAATAGTGCATATTATGCCGCTTTACGTTACCGCTGTTGGTGAATGACGCTTCGTCGCTAAATAGAATGCGTGCAAAAGATCGGTCATCGTCCCATAATTTCTCTTGTGCCCAGTGGGGGAACTGTACACGACGTTCAAAGTCGTCACCATGCAACTCATGGTGCATAGAAATATGGTACGGGTGCAATCGATGTTGATGTAGCATTCTCAACACCGACGTTTTTGAGATTGCCGATTCTCGCGCAATTTGTCTGCTACTGATGTGCGGATTAGCCGCGACAGCAGCTAAAACACCTACTTGGGCATCATCATTTGTTGCAGGTCGTGGTTGACGTTTCAAATGTGGCTGAACACTTCCTGTTTCCATAAATAACGTAACTATTCGGCGAACGATCCGGACACTTGGATGATGTCGTCCAGGATACCGACCAGCATACATAGCACACGCCCTTTGGCCATTTTGATCACAATAGCCACACATCAACACGATATCGAACTTTTCCGCAATTGGTAAACGGTCCATTTTAACACGAATAATGTATCACGAAGCAAATACCATCCGTAGTGGCGGAATGTTACGTGATACCACGTACTTATACGTTTGCGACTATTACAGCGCCATCTACCACAAAGCGAAAAAAGTGGTCCAACTAAAACATTCATATTTTTTACGTACTAGACGAATATGTAATAAAAATGGGGGTTCCTGTTTTAAAAAACGCAGTTGATTTCCGTTTGACCTATTGCAGAGCCATCTAGCGGGCCAACCATAGCGCCATCTGATTTCCCCCTTCAAGCTAGACAAGTTTCGTTCTTTGTAGTTTTTTCGTTTGATGCTTACTTCGTGAGATATTTGGCCCGGACACTATCAATGGACCACCCTGTATATTATCTTTTGGTGTTGCGATTTTTTCCGTCAGTGTTATTATATTTAAGTATTTCATTACTACAGACACAGAATTACAATTCTACGTCGTTTTGCAGGTTCGAGAAAGGCAGCAAAGCAATGATCAATTAAATATGTTAAATGCGGTCTTGTCTATGAAGTATTTCTTCGAATATTACGAAGGTAAAAAATTGTAGCTCCTTAGGTGCACACATAGATGAAAAACTGGATAAACCATATAGTGCACCTGCTAAAATGTATACGTTTGACTACTTTTGCCAAAAGAATATTTGCCAACTTTGGAGATATATAACTTTGTCCATCACCACGACAGGCCAAGGCAGTTTACAATGATACAAATCGCACTAAAGAAACGAATTAGATGAGGATGTTCCTTTTGCTGTACATCCCATCCCATACTTTTGTTCAGATTTTAGCGTGTATTTTCACGCTGGAGGACACTGCTGTAAGTATTTCCGAGCCCAGGTGAGTTATGTGGACAACGTTTACTGTCCGCGTCCGCGTGGAAACAATGCGCATGAAAATGCATAATTGAAACTAACTGCCAAAAAATCAAACGAAACGGAACAACAGTTCGGACGGGGGGGAAGGGGGGGGGCGACCTTTTCGTTTTGTTTGTGCATCACCATAGCTATTCGGACAAGGGGATGGGGGCCGCGTTTCGCCCCAACCTCGTGAGTTTGTCCGCCCACCTGATAAATGAAAACTGAATTCAAATGCGGATGCCGGCGGAGCGTCAAATTAAATTCCAGATCAGATGGCCAGGAAAACAAACGCGACGGCGCATTAATCGTTGCAGCACGGGACATTAGGTCGGTGGGCCGTTCCAGGCCGTGTGGCGCTGCTTTCGTCTGAACGTCCGCCTGCCTGAGCACGCCTTAACAAAGCCGTCGGCACACGGGCCGTGCTGTCGAATGTCGACGCTGAGCGCGCCGGGGTCGACGTGCCGCTGAACGCTCAAAAAGGTTCGACTTGTGCATGCGATACGTGGGACCCAATGCGCTCTAGCGGCAGTTGTTGGCTGTACCTGACTCGTAAATCACACTGTTTACGAAATGGACGGGCATGTATGTCCAATATTGGTTCTACTAAAACGTACTTTCCTCCCTTATCCAAATGCTAGTCAGGTTGTTTTGTCTGTAATACACATAAAAAATTCAATATCTGTGAAAATATTATAGGCAAAAAAGAAAATACCACGTCCAGTCAGTACGGACATCGGCTTATATAAGAAATAGTGCGAAACAAATTTACAATAGTTCTCCACATAAGATAACATTATTTCATCAGTCTCACTTTTTAGTAAAGTCCTTCCTAAGTTCATTCTTTCTTGATCACTGTTCCTCTCAGTAGCAGAATCTCTACAACATGTGAATTACAGAACTTAAAAGAAAAAAAAGGAAAAATATCTGATTGCAAACAGTGCAAGTTGTTGATAGAGCCAATCGAACGAACTCACTCCTCAAAAAGAGTGCCCTTATATTTACATAACGTCGGATATTACATACATTCTTATTAATCTAATTAGAATGTATCAGAGATCATATTAAAATGGGAAGGACAGAAAAAAATTTGGATTTGATGGGACGCGACCTGCCAACACTTAATAAATTTATCCACGATCCTGATAAAGCGACCACTAATATTAGGCGAACTTATCTAGCTTGGTGCCATGCCCTGAAAGATTTCATCGTAGCTATATTACTCATTGAAATTTAATTACAATAAACTGTACGAAGAACAACATTCCGTTGCCTTCAAGTGGCATGGTCTCATAATACACTCCTGGAAATTGAAATAAGAACACCGTGAATTCATTGTCCCAGGAAGGGGAAACTTTATTGACACATTCCTGGGGTCAGATACATCACATGATCACACTGACAGAACCACAGGCACATAGACACAGGCAACAGAGCATGCACAATGTCGGCACTAGTACAGTGTATATCCACCTTTCGCAGCAATGCAGGCTGCTATTCTCCCATGGAGACGATCGTAGAGATGCTGGATGTAGTCCTGTGGAACGGCTTGCCATGCCATTTCCACCTGGCGCCTCAGTTGGACCAGCGTTCGTGCTGGACGTGCAGACCGCGTGAGACGACGCTTCATCCAGTCCCAAACATGCTCAATGGGGGACAGATCCGGAGATCTTGCTGGCCAGGGTAGTTGACTTACACCTTCTAGAGCACGTTGGGTGGCACGGGATACATGCGGACGTGCATTGTCCTGTTGGAACAGCAAGTTCCCTTGCCGGTCTAGGAATGGTAGAACGATGGGTTCGATGACGGTTTGGATGTACCGTGCACTATTCAGTGTCCCCTCGACGATCACCAGTGGTGTACGGCCAGTGTAGGAGATCGCTCCCCACACCATGATGCCGGGTGTTGGCCCTGTGTGCCTCGGTCGTATGCAGTCCTGATTGTGGCGCTCACCTGCACGGCGCCAAACACGCATACGACCATCATTGGCATCAAGGCAGAAGCGACTCTCATCGCTGAAGACGACACGTCTCCATTCGTCCCTCCATTCACGCCTGTCGCGACACCACTGGAGGCGGGCTGCACGATGTTGGGGCGTGAGCGGAAGACGGCCTAACGGTGTGCGGGACCGTAGCCCAGCTTCATGGAGACGGTTGCGAATGGTCCTCGCCGATACCCCAGGAGCAACAGTGTCCCTAATTTGCTGGGAAGTGGCGGTGCGGTCCTCTACGGCACTGCGTAGGATACTACGGTCTTGGCGTGCATCCGTGCGTCGCTGCGGTCCGGTCCCAGGTCGACGGGCACGTGCACCTTCCGCCGACCACTGGCGACAACATCGATGTACTGTGGAGACCTCACGCCCCACGTGTTGAGCAATTCGGCGGTACGTCCACCCGGCCTCCCGCATGCCCACTATACTCCCTCGCTCAAAGTCCGTCAACTGCACATACGGTTCACGTCCACGCTGTCGCGGCATGCTACCAGTGTTAAAGACTGCGATGGAGCTCCGTATGCCACGGCAAACTGGCTGACACTGACGGCGGCGGTGCACAAATTCTGCGCAGCTAGCGCCATTCGACGGCCAACACCGCGGTTCCTGGTGTGTCCGCTGTGCCGTGCGTGTGATCATTGCTTGTACAGCCCTCTCGCAGTGTCCGGAGCAAGTATGGTGGGTCTGACACACCGGTGTCAATGTGTTCTTTTTTCCATTTCCAGGAGTGTAGGTAAGTTACAACTTCGTTTATATGTGACGTTTCTCGTCCTTTTATTGCAACGCATCATTCAATTAACGGCGGGTTTTCGTGAGCTCCTCAGTTTGCTAGTTCTCAGAAACGGCATGTATACAGACGGGCTTCAACTGACAATATGGTGCCTCACAACTCTGCACCGAAGGGAGGTGGCGTGCATGTGACGTCATTGGTCAATGTTCAAACGCACGTTCAGGATATCTGCCATGCTAGATATTGCTCTGGACGTTCGAAAAGACTCCCAAACGTGCTATTCCACGCTATAACGTCAGAAGCTCGGCACGCTCAGCGTTCGGATGCACGGTCCATGTGCCGATGGCAGGTGCCCCAAACCAACACGTGATCCGTGCCCACGTCGCTGCAGTCACATCCGCGTGCTGTTAACAGGCGAGCGTCGGCTAGTTTCGGACAGCGGGTTGTGTCGGACGAGAGCGTTTCTATGACAAACCGTGTCGCGCTACTGTTATGTGAACTGTTGAGGAACCAGACCGCTCACGCGGCTCTGAATCAAAACAACCTGTGGCGGATCGTGAGTATACATTCTGAGTGCTCACCAGTTTTTAGATACAGATAAATTTCAGAGTGTGGTATTAATACATCTGTTGTATAACAGTTATGAACAAATTTATACAACTATAGCCACTGCCAATAATAATAATAATAATAATAATAATAATAATAAATGCAGGTTGTTCCTGGCAAGCCATTCATGGCAAAGGCTTGAACGTTTTTAATTTCGGAAATATCTGACTTGAGCATACCTGCTCGAAACTGTGACCATTACTTTCTTGCAGTGTAATTTTACGGTTTCTTAAAATTTCGTTCTAATGAAGACGTCCAGGGAGGTGACGAAAACTAGGTCAATGTACCTAACAGTTATTTGTAACCGGTTGACTATGCGATTCCTATGCTGAAACTTATGTACGGTTGTTGAGAGACAGCCATGTTTACAACTGTAAGAATTCTAATATTATTATTCAAATTCTTCGTTTGTAGTACAAAAGTAAAAGTGAACTTAAGTGAAAGTCTGGAAAATGGCCACAGTGTCCATTCCGTAAGGATAGTGATGAGAGACAGAGAAAAGGTAAAAGAAGTCAGATGAAAATTTTGGGCCACTGTGAGTAGCAAAAACTTGTGGAAGAAATACACATTTATAGACTCATAATTCAGTTAAAGAAAAAAATATTTCACTATATTAATAATTTACCAAATAACGCAAAAGGTTAAGAATCTAAAACCAATTATTAATACACAGTTCAAATGATCCCAGTGCCTGTAATTAGAGCATCTAATCCAGTCTTGATTGTCCTTAGCGTTAGAGAAAGTTTCGTTACTATACAAGCGCTTAGTGTCCTAGTCTTCTTGACTTCGTTCTGCAAGCTATAGCATTTTGAACTCTACCTGATCCTTTCCTTATGGTGCATGTGCTTTCTTATTAATGATTTCAGCAGGTTAGAATCCTTTTTACTCCTTTCTTCCGTTCCTATTGGCTTCTTTCTTCTCATATTGATCTGCTTATTTCTCTTCAATTTATCTTCTGACAGTTCAGTCTTCTGTGGTGTCGACGTTACTATCGTTGCGTTGCCATTTCTTTGGCTTCTTTGGTTTCTCCTTCTGTTGTTATTGCCCAAATTTTAATCTTGGCAATCGTATGATGCCTCTCGGTCTTACTGCGAAATATGTCGGTGAGGTGGCACCTCACATACAGTAGCGACGAATGGGCCTTCAGTATTGTCATTGACACTCACTTGATGCACAACTCCATTTTCATCCAGAGGCCTATCAATTGCTTCTTCCGTATTTGTGCTGCCAGTCGCTGTGACCGAGCGGTTCTAGGCACTTCAGTCCCGAACCGCGCTGCTACTACGGTGGCAGGTTCGAATGCTGCCTCGGGCATGGATTGTGTGATGTCCTTATGTTAGTTTGGTTTAAGTAGTTCTAGAGGGACTGATGACCTCAGAAGTTAAGTCCCATAGTGCTTAGAGCCATTTGAACGGTATTTGCTGGCGCACCTACTACACCATCTACTCATCTTCTTCAGTAGGGCTACTGACTACTTCTTCAACACTTGTGTGCCCATTTTCAGACCCTTCGTTTGTCTCATTTACTGTGCCACTTCTGTTGTCACTCATCTTGTCTTTAGGGCCCATGCCAATGTCCGATAGGCCCACCTCTGCAGCGACAGAATTTGCATCTGAAAGAGCACATGCGTCCAAAGGGAGCAGTCCCATATTTGCGAAATCCACTTATCGCTGTAGTTGGTACAGCTGCCTGCAAAAATGCTGGTCCAAGAAGTTTGCTGTTTTGCAATTATGTCGTCACTCTTCCTGGGTTGCTTCGCTTTTCAGAAGCTATAGCGTAGAGCGTTTTGAAAGCTGCCATGAACGAGACACCTAGAGGGTATTATGTGTGCCTGTAAGTTAGTGGTTAGCACACTACAGCTGTACGACTTTGCCTGGCTTTTTCTATGATGTCTGTTATTTTTGCGCATGTGACATGTCCATCCAGAATTAGAAGCATTGGGTCTTCGGATGTAGGCTACACATCATTCACGAAATGCGCAGACAATTTCAGGAAAATGTGACCACCCACTCATCATTAAGCGGTTAACTCATTGCTGAGTGTCGAGATAATTTCTTCTATCATTTCTTAAGTAAGTGCATCTTCAACTAGACGTCTCATTCCACGGCGATCTCCAGCTCTTCCTGCTATAATGTCAAGAGGTAGGCTGGTAAATATCTTCGCTTGATCCAACCATCTACTTGTTGCTCTTCTTCGTGGTTCCCTACCTTTGATTTTGCATTGCAAATTGTTCTTCCCCAAATTATACCCTTCTCTTCTCAAAATGTGTCCAAGGAAGTAGAAGCACCCGGTGGTTATAACTTAAGTGTAGCTAATAACGGAGGTCCAGTGTGGGCTGTAATTATCTATGGCAGCGAAACTAGGTTAACACGGAAGAGATTTACGCTGGAAAAAATTAGTTCTAGTTTTGACCGCCATATGCAAATCTGGCGCTGTGGATGCAAGATAGACGTGTATAAACGTTTCCATACGTAATAGATTAGGAACAGTACGTGAGCAGAAAAGGTCAGACAAGTGAGAAAGACATAATGCTGATTTAATTATCAACCGCCGCTTACATAATTTGTTCAGTATGTGGACCGCAGACATCGATGAGATGCTGCATACGTAAAATGACGTGATCAACAGTTGCTTGCAGCATTTCCGATGCAATCTGAGCAACTTATTCCTGTATACTGGCCTTCAGATCGTGTAGCGACCGATCGTGTCCCTGGTACACACGTTCTTTTAGGCATCCCCAGATCCAAAAGTCACAAAGATTCAGATTAGGTGATCTTCCAGGTCATGCATCTCGATAACTTCTGGAGATAACACTTTCATGGAGCGTTGCATTAAGCAGATCTTTCACTGAGCGAACAACATGAGGTGTTGCCCCCATCTTGCATGAAAACAGTGGTTTGCACACAGTTGCGCTCTTCCAAACCAGAAATCACACGCTGTACAACGAGTTCTCGATAACGTCCAGACGTCACGGTACACCTGACAGGCCTTCTGGGTGTATTCTCTTCGAAGAAGAATGGCCCGGAAATAATGGTGCTTGTCAAACAATACTGCACGGTAACATACAGCGAGCGCATCGGTTCTTCGTACACAACACGCGGTTCAACAGTACCCCAAATTTGGAAGTTCTGTGTATTCATTGCACGCTGCAGTGTAAAAATGTGCCTCGTCATTCCATAGGATACTGCTCGGCCACACGTCATCAATTTCGATCTGTGCCAGAAAACAAAGAGCAAATACAGAACGTTGCTGTGGATGATGAGGTTTACGTTACTGCACCGCCTGGATCTTGTACGGATACTAGTGTAAAATACACTGCTAAGCGTACGATCTCTCTTCTCGGTATCCATACTGCTCATTCACTTTACTACTTGTCAGATGACAGCGTAGGTGCCACACCGTCATACTAACAGTGTTCACCGGCAGATTTGCACCTGTTGGCAAGAATTGGAACTAATTTTTCCGCATTAACGCATATGCATATCTAACAAGTTTCGCTGCCATACGATAATTACAGCCCACACTGGACCTTCGTGAGTAACTGCCCTTTAATTATAACCACCATGTATCTGTGGTCGACACAGGAACATAACCTTCTCGTGATGCTAATTTCTTGTATAAAGAAAGCATTTGTTTTTATTTCTGTCCACGGAACACGTCTCGAAGACATCAATCCGGCTCTTATTAACTTTCACGGTCTATATCCCTCAGCAGTAGGCCTATAAGAACACAGCGGATCTTCCTTGTTTTGGATATTGTTCGGTTCTTATTAACTTTCAAGGTCTATATCCCTCAGCAGTAGGCCTATAAGAACACAGCGGATCTTCCTTGTTTTGGATATTGTTCGGTTCTATAAGGTCTTAGTGAATTTAACCATTGCGGTTCGATCAAGGACGATTCATTGTGTTATTTATTTATCATACCACACCCAATGTAGCGAAATGCAAGTCCTGAGGGAGTACCAGCTTCAACTTTCACTTTGGAAAATATCAGAAAAGGAGGAACAGATGTCCCTCTTGCAGACATGCATATGTCTGACTACTAGGAGGATTACCTGGGAATACCTATTTGAACAGAACGGACTGCCTTACCTGGTCCACCATGATGATGATGGTGTTCATTTTTTCGTCTGCCGTATCAATGACATCATAGTCATCGAGGATTTGCGCAGACGACTTCGTCCCATTGCTGACTGTGCTGCTTGATCAGTGGGCCCCTGACAGAGCAGCTACTGGGGAAGCGGCGTGATGGAGCATGGGGCCTCTTAGTTCTCCGCAGCCGGGAGAGGAATCCGGAGGGCCAGCGGCAGACTAAGAGCGGTGTGAGGCGGACGCCCCCGTGAATATATTGCGGGCATTAGAGCGCCGGGGCTTAAGGGCCCGCCAGCTGCCGCTGCTGATGGAACAGATTACGTGTCAAAACTTGCCCTGCGGCTTCTCCGCACTTCCCCAGGAAGAGCCCAAACTATGATCGATAGCGGGACAGCACAGACTGCCCGCATCACCTCTGAAACCAGACCCACACCCAGACCAGATGCCCTGCAGGCCTGTCTCCTCGTGCTCCAGTTTAATAGAGGTACCGTACAGTGCGCGGACTGCATTTCCAGGAAAGAGCACTGTGAACGAGACCAGCTGACTCACGGGACGCGGTTACTGACGTCGAGTGGAACACGCAGAGTTCATCAAACGAACAGTGCATGTAGGACTACTAGACTCGCGTGGCCAGATCTACGACACGGCCGTACCTGTGTTGTATCCGTAGGAAACGAGTATCTGCTATGATTTCTTCATGCCTGCATATTTGCTGTCTTCTGCCGCTACAGAGCTCCGAATTGTAGCGTGTAACATGGCAGTGTGTAATGTAACTGTGTCGGTGCGTGAGAAACAGCGTGCTGTAATAGAGTTTCGTCCACACACGAAGCATCCTCCTCTTCAACATGACAATGCCAGACCACACACGATTTAGTACAATTGAAACCGAAGTCCCTAAATTATCTGATTTTAGGTTGTGAGCCAAAAAGCATATTTCTACTCTGATGGATATCATCAGGTCCATAAGATAGCCGCTAAACTGTTTCTTCAAATGACGTTAATGATTTGTTTCAAAGAATTAAGTCCTTCTTTGAAAATGTACCCTCCCTAAATTTTGAGAAAAATCCATTATATTCAGTTCTGTACAACAAATAGTCATACCAATGTTTCTCTCCACTCCCAATATGAGAGCGTAAACTGTAAACAGAGCAATAATCGCCCTAAGCTGCTCACTTATTATACAAGGTGTTAGCGAAACTACGTCCGAACTGGCCTCGGAACGCCCAACAGTACCGACCGACAGCCGGGTCATCGTCAGCCGAGAGGCGACATGGGATGTGGATATGGAAGGTCATGTGGTCAGCTCCTGGCAGCTGCCAGTTTTCGTGACCAGAACCGCTACTTCTCCATCAAGTAGCTCCTCAATTGGCCGCACAAGCGCTGAGTGCACCCTAATTGTCAACAGCACTCGGCAGACCCGAACGGTCTCCTCTCCAAGTGCCAGTCAAATGGCTCAAATGGCTCTGAGCACTATGGGACTTAACTTCTGAGGTCATCAGTCCCCTAGAACTTAGAACTGCTTAAACCTAACTAACCTAAGGACATCACACACATCCATGCCCGAGGTAGAATTCGAACCTGCGTCCGTAGCGGTCGCGCGGTTCCAGACTGTAGCGCCTAGAACCGCTCGGCCACCCCGCCCGGCAGTGCTAGCCAAGCCCGACAGCGCTTAACTTCGGTACTCTGACAGGAACCGATGTCACTACTGCGGTAAGGCCGCTGGACTGTGTTAACAAAAAGTATTCCACATTTTGAGAACTAGTAGTATTAACCAAACCAAGGCAAAAATGTCCAGTAAATTCGGGCTCTAAACTGTATATATTAAGAGCTATGAGCACTTGTTCATTGTCGCTGCACTGAACTACAGCATGGGGAGGGATTATTGGCAGCCAAGACTAATAGGACCTTAAATACTACGGAGGCGTGCTGAAAATTAAAGTCTGTGAATTTTTTATATGAAAACTATTAAAGCTTCTTAATTAGAATTATATATTCATACCTTCAGGTGCTGACGGGCGTTGATATATATCAACGGGGACAAGTGAAAATGTGTGCTTCGACCGGGACTCGAAACCGGGATCTCCAGCAGTGAGAAACAAAAAAGTGCTTAAAATATCAATGTAGGCATGTGCTGTGACACTGCCACGCAAAGCAGCAAGGGGTGCAAGCCCCCTCCATGAAAACACGACCACACCATAACACCACCGCCTCAGAATTTTACTGTTGGCACTATACACGCTGGCAGATGACGTTCACCGGGCATTCGCCATACCCACACCCTGCCATCGGATCGCCACATTGTGTACCGTAATTCTTCACTCCACACAACGCTTTTCCACTGTTCAATCGTCCAATGTTTGCGCTCCTTACACCAAGCGGGGCGTCGTTTGGCATTTACCGGCGTGACTTGTGTATTACGAGCACCGGCTCGACCATGAAATCCAAGTTTTCTCATCTCCGGCCTAACTGTTATAGAACATACGGTGGATCCCGATGCAGTTTGGAATTCGTGTGATGGTCTGATAGATGTCTGCCTATTACACATTACGACCCTCTTCAACTGTCGACGGACTCTTGTCAGTCAACAGACGAGGTCGGCCTGTACGCTTTTGTGCTGTACGTGTCCCTTCACGCTTCCACTTCACTATCACATCGGAAACAGTGGACCTAGAGATGTTTACGAGTGTGGAAATCTTGCGTACAGACGTATGACACAAGTGACACCCAATCACCTGACCACATTCGAAGACCGTGAGTTCCGCGGAGCGTCCCACTCTGATCTCTCACGATGTCTAATGACTACTGGAGAACGCTGATATGGAGTACCTGGCAGTAGGTGGCAGCGCAATGCACCTAATATGAAAAACATATGTTTTTGGGGGTGTCCGGATACTTTTGACCACACAATGTAGCTGCGAACGTACCAGTTTCTCGCAGCCGTTGCTGCAGTCGGGCGAAAACGTTATTTGATATATTTACAACAGGGACTGACGGAAACCTCTTCTGAGTTTATGTGCATACCGTGAAGCGGCAAATTGAAAATGATTAGATTTTTACACTTAGTTCAAATCCAAACGGTACGTTTCCGGACAAGGTTGCTTGCCAAAACTTCATCTATTAATTCCCCTCTACAGCCCCTCGAAGCGTTAACAAGAATTCAGAGACACTTTATAAAGTAAAACTGCAATTTCCGAGAAAAATTCAATACAGTAGGAGAAGTAATCGCCTTTGAGTACTAAGGAGCAGTACACGCTGAACCTCGATAGGGGCAACTGAAGGAAAGAATAAGGCCTGTAGATGCAAATGTCGTCCTTAGGACCAGAGCACATGCTTGGATAGGGGGTAGTGCTCTTTGAAAAATGCAAATATCAATTTATTGATTTATTCATAATCCAGGGATCTCTGACTAGAAGAATGTTTAACTTAAGTACAAAAAATGTAACACAAAACTTTAAACGCATATTTTTCAAATTGGCGGGAATCGTAACTTGTGAACGGTACATGCGATTTTGCTCGGAATTTGATGCCGGTATTCTAAGTTGAATTCTTTATCAGAGTACGTAGCCGTTTTCCGATATCTTCTAAAGTCTATTTTCGTTAAACGCTTTTGTCCCGTTTTTGTGAGCGAAGGAAATGACATGTTTCAACACGTCACCATTTTGTTGGAACTCAATGTTTTTCAATTATCCTATGTATGCTGATAAAAAGTATATTGAAATTGACTCATACAACATTATTTTGTTACACATCCAATAGGAGGGCTTCGGGAATTCCCGCCAATGACCAATGTTTCGGCTGCAAATAGTTAGAGGGAACGTCCGATTTGGACACAAAAATAGAATAAAGTATAATGAATAAAACCAAAGCCGGCCGCGGTGGTCTGGCGGTTCTAGGCGCTCAGTCCGAAACCGCGCGACTGCTACGGTCGCAGGTTCGAATCCTGCCTCGGGCATGGATGTGTGTGATGTCCTTAGGTTAGTTAGGTTTAAGTAGTTCTAAGTTCTAGGGGACTGATGACCTAAGATGTTAAGTCCCATAGTGCTCAGAGCCATTTGAACCAACCAACAATAAAACTAAATTAGGTTATGTAGCATTACTCTTTATTTTATTTCATAAAAAAATTGCTAAAATAACTTATTCTTCATGCGTTCAGAGAGGGCTGCCCCCTTAAAGGAACCACTTTGGCGTCTGTCAACAAGTGACTGACACCAACGGAGATGAACATCAGAGGACTGAGTAGCAGTTGTTGTTCTCTATACGCTGTCGCTGAAAACAGTTCAAAGCCGGCCCGGGGGAGGGGGGGGGGGGGGGGCTCTGGAGAGCTCCGGTGCATTCGAGTTTTGTTTCTGGCATCACGAACCCCGATAAGTGTTTGTTTTTATTTCACAGTGCACCGTCGCTAGACTTTTCGGAATATACTCTCGAAACAACGCTTTCTACGTCAGTGATAAATAATTCGTACCATTTCCATTAGTTTCTCACTAGACGCAACTCCATCAGGAATACCTCTATTTTGACGCAATGGAATTTTGAAGTTGCTCGTAAAACACAGAAGGCTGCGTTTCCATACGTCCGAACTTGAGAACGCAGCAACGTCGTACGTTTTGTGCCGTTTTTGATCATCTTTTCGACTCTGCACCGACAATTTGCGTGTATTAACATGCGGTGGCACTGTCAACGTCGCCTGCGTTAGAAAAAAGGGAGTTTGTTCGAGAAACTGCACCCTAATAGCTATATTCTTGTCTTGTATACAAGACTATGTCCTCTCGGTTCAGGCATTACCTGAAGATGCAACTTTCTACGCAAAGCCAGCTTTCCTCACAGGAGGCTCACAGCTAAGAGAACTTCCTTGACACTCATCCCCCATGAACAACTTCAGCTTCACAGCGACAGCGCGTCGATACGCGCATACGCGCCTTCATCATGATGACGTTTAAGGCCTTCTAGTGTACCGACAACGTGAAGCTTAGCTCTAGCCTTTCAAATGATAAGTTACGCAGGAAGTGGTAAACTGATTACGTCTGACAAGCTTGTTTTAATCCGTCGTCGGAATTTTGAGCTAAACATCACATTCATTTCGTTTAATAGTGCTCGTTGACCTTTGACGGTTCGAAAGAAAGCTGTCGTCGTGACTTGAACCGATGCTACTGAAAATATCCACACTACAATCGTAATAGCAATTAGAAAAGATAAGGCAAACAGGTGGAAAGGCAGATCCCACATTAATAGTAACTGCGTGCATCATCTGCCTTTATTCTTTGTAAACCAGTCATATTCTGGACGCAGCAGTATGTGAGATATATAATTTTACTGAACTCGCCGTTCTTTCCATAAAGCAAAGATAGATTACGACCACTCGGTCTATTCCAAATCGAAAACTTTAGATGGAAACTCCTTTGCAAACTATAACCTGAAATTATACGTAACAAAAGCTGCTTCTGATATCACACTTATAAGAGGCACTTTCGTCCACTATGTAAAATTGCTCCAAATTGATCGTCTTTGCCATACTGACCTTTTTACTTGTATTTTACTTTATCACTTTTCTTCGTGTGGCTAAAGTTTCCGTTTTTGGTTTATCTTCTAGAACTTTTATATGAGTTTGTCAGTGTCATTGAAATTCACCAACAGCCGTGTACCTTAAGACCTTATTTTACTTTATTTTGAAGGCTACCAGTTTCAGCATTTCACTATGCCATCTTCAGGCCCTAGATGCATCTCTCCAATTAAACGAAAATGTCATATACAAATGGTTCAAATGGCTCTGAGCACTATGGGACTCAACTGCTGAGGTCATAAGTCCCCTAGAACTTAGAACTACTTAAACCTAACTAACCTAAGGACAACACACACATCCATGCCCGAGGCAGGATTCGAACCTGCGACCGTAGCGGTCGCGCGGTTCCAGACTGTAGCGCCAGAACCGCTCGGCCACCAGCGGCCGGCTGTCATATACAGCCATAAATCAATGGATGTCGTGAATCCAATCGTTACACTAGTAATTTATGGCTGTATATGACATTTTCGTTTATCTGGAGAGACGCATATGGTGCCTGAAGATAGCGTAATGAAATACTGGTACTGGTGGCCTTCAAAATAAAGTAATAACATCTAAGGTTAGATGGCTGATGGTGACTTTCATTGACGCTGACAATTATTTAACCAGCTGACAGTGGTATTATACGTGTGGTGTTTGTTCTTCTGACATGATTCTGCGCCCGTATATACAAGACGAAAGTGAATCACTGATCTCAGCCGCATAAGGGTAATGAAATAATTCAACGGCGGCAAGTCAAAATTTGTGCCGGACCGAGACTCGAAACCGGGTTCACCACTTGACGCGTGCAATCGCCTCGACCGCATCGGCTATCCGTGCACGATTCGCATCCGATGCAAATTCTCAACTTGTCGCACACTACCTCCGTAGTGGCCTAATGTACATCATTCCCACTGCTCGCCGCACTTTAGCTGGATTTCCGCAAGATGCCGGAACTTCCACACTGAAGATGTATGTCATGAAGCGCTGCTCAGCCCGTTCCATTGCAGACAGCCTATCTAACGGCTTCTAAGGGTAACAAAAATTTGATTTTCTGTATTTGAAATAATTACTGACCAACTTAAAAATTTAAAGTGCTATGGTAAACTGCTCATTAAGAGGTATAATCTTAAGTTAAAAGATTAACACAGTAGGAGAAATGTTACAGTTAGAAACTATGTATATTTATTCTTCTTCATCATCACCTTCGTCTTTTTTCTTGTCTTCATGTCGTATGTACACGGTGTTGTCATGTTAATTATTGGATTTGTCACTGTTAGTGGTAGATGGTTGCCGGACGCTCATCCTGTCGCTACCTCTCGGAGTAGTACTTGCATCCTACGTCCTCAATTATTTGTCGGATGTATTCCATTCTCTATCTTCCCCAACAGTCGTTATCCTCTACCGCTCCCACTAGTACCACGAAAGCTCCACATATCTTAACATACGCCTGTCATCCTGCCCCCTCTTGCTGTCAGTGTTCTCTGTATGTTCCTCTCCTCCCCAGTTCGCGAAGAATCTCCTCATTTGTTTCCAGAATGAGATTTTCACTCTGCAGCGGAGTGAAAATCTCATTCTGGAAACATCCCCCAGGCTGTGGCTAAGCCATGTCTCCGCAATATCCTTTCTTTCAGGAGTGCTAGTTCTGCAAGGTTCGCAGGAGAGCTTCTGTAAAGTTTGGAAGGTAGGAGACGAGATACTGGCAGAAGTAAAGCTGTGAGTACCGGGCGTGAGTCGTGCTTCGGTAGCTCAGATGGTAGAGCACTTGCCCGCGAAAGGCAAAGGTCCCGAGTTCGAGTCTCGGTCGGGCACACAGTTTTAATCTGCCAGGAAGTTTCCTCATTTGTTGTTTTATCAGTGCACCTAATTTTCAACATCCTTCTATAGCATCACATATTTGATGGCATTGAAATGACGAAATAGTTCGCTGTGTAGTTTCATATGCGACTGAGATTTACAGTTATCTTTTCGCACCATTTAACCGCGATTATCGCCAAATGACGCAATACAGAGTGAAAAGTATTTAAACCGACAAACTCTGGGAGGTTGTAGGGGAATCAAAACAAATATTTTCCCCTAATGTCATTTTTTCCTATGAGGAGTATTTAAACCAGTAGAGGAAGGTTACTCTGGCGACAAATTAATTAAACCAAGAAACACTTTTCCATTTTTTCTGACCAAGAGACAACACATTCACACAACCCAATTTCAATTACGGTAGATTTTCAAAAATGCCTCCATTGACACGTAAACAAAGGTTACACCGTCGGAACACGTCCTGTCTGACACGAGCAAAAACCCTAGGAGTATCCTGAATTGTTCCTGTTGCTGCTACTATCCGGGCAACCAGATCCTCTTCTGACGCAACAGGAGTTGCGTAAACAAGGTTGCGCATCTCTGCCCACACAAAAAAGTCAAGAGGGGACATATCTGGGGATCGAGCAGGCTACGGTACAGGACCACCTCTGCCAATCCACGTTTCTGGGATCCGTCGGTCCAAGAATCGATGCACACAACGACTGAAATGGGCCGGCACCCTGTCATGTTGGAACCACATGCGTTGTCCTGTAGGGAGCGGGACGTCTTCCAACAATCCTGGCAATGCTCTGGCGAGAAAATTGTAATAGTGTCTGCCATTTAATGGCCTAGGTAGCAGATACGGCCCAATTAAACAGTTCCCGACAACACCGACCCACACATTAACGAAGAACCGCACTTGATGAACGCTACTAACTGTGGCATGTGGGTTATCCTCGCCCCAAACATGCGAATTGTGCATGTTGAAGACTCCATCACCGATAAACAACACACAGGATGAAAATGTAGGATGCATTTCACACTGTTCCAAGTACCACTGCGAAAACTGTGCTCTAGGTGGACAATCAACTGGTTCCAGGTTGAGGAGACGCTGTAAGTGAAATGGACGTAACAACTACTCTCGAAGGACTGTTCTTACATTCGTCGGATTAGTCGCCATGTTACGTGCAATTGCACGAGTGCTGATTGAAGGATCCCGCTCCACATGCTGCAAGACAGCTTCCTCAAATTGCAGCGTACTTACCGTGCCACGGCGTCCCTGTCCAGGTAATCTGCTAAATGACCCGGTCTCACACAGATGTTGGTACAAAGGTGGTATGTTGTGGGATACGGTGATCAGGATATAGTTGTTGATAAACCTGGTGTGCAGCTCGTCCGTTGTGGTGCGCTACGTAGTACGCACCAACCATATCAGTGCACTCACTCCAGGTGTATCGCTCCATTAGTAAACAGAGACAATGCACTACTACTACATTGGTGGACAGCAGTTGCTTACAACTGAAGAGCGTAATACGCCCTCTAACAACTGAAGAGCGTAATACGGCCTCCACCGATTTAAATAATCCTCATAGGACAAAAATGACATTAAGGAAAAATATTTGTTTTGATGTCCCCTACAACCTCCCAGAGTTTGTCGGTTTAAACACTTTTCACCCTGTATAAAGTCCTTTTTGGCATCTACCCGCTTGAGTACATTATGTACAAAATGCTATCTCTGAAATCTTTACGAGAATAAATCGTACCCATTACTGCGTCTACGATATATCATACAATATGATCCATCATATGGACTGATGGAATTTGCTGTCGACGTATAATCTTCGACGTATAGAGCAACAATGCTCAAACAGAAGTATCAATTAATTCCTTCGAGCTAGAAGAGAAGCTAAAGTGGGTACAACAATCTTTATCCGCGAACAATATATTTCGGTAAGTTGCTGATAGAGACGTACTGATGTCTTTTGCTAGAGGGGTAGACCACCAAGGCAAGGGACGCGTAATCCGTCACGCCAGTTTCTTTGCCTGCTCTGTATTGTGAACGCGGAACTGAGATCAAGAATGAAAGCAGGGCGCAGAAGCAGTAGCGCCCAAGGAAAGCTTGATCCCCTGTTGAATGGCTGCTCCCCGGCGTCATCGGCTTACTCCAGAATAGGCCCAAGGTTCGCAGCTGGAAACGAACAACAGGCAGGGCGGCCGGGATCGTTTTCAAAGTCACGTAATCCCGAGTCAGAAGGAAGCGGAATAGGAGGGTTCCAGAAGGGAGCGTGCGGGTCTTCACCCGGATAAGTATTAACGGTTCTGTACAGCGAGAGGGTGACGCGCCACTCCTGTAATGTCTCTGTCACGACTGTGGGACGTCATTTGGAGTTTGCCTTCCATACGATAACGGAAGGAATATGCTTCTTATATTAGTGTATTCGTCTATACCCGAATCTATGACATGCAAGCGTAACGACGGGGAGGTGAGGTGTTATTGTGGGGTAATGAGTCACAGAGATTAAAAACCTAGGATACTAGAAGAAATCTTTGAACGTACTATTGAATGCTTTACCGTTCATTCGAAAATGGTATTATCATAGTGTAGATATGGCACCCCCATATAAGCAGACAGGGCTGCCTGCGATATAACTAGAAGTTGGAGAGAGGTTACCAAGGCTGTTTCTTTCACCTACTCTGTGTAATATCTATTTGGATGATTTATGTAACTCCGGCATTGTGTTGTCGTAAGGATTAGCAACTGTATTTAGTCGAATTATTTCTTTATTTTTCTAGGTGAGATTGTGTTGATGATAACTAGTTTCGAATGCGTTCGTTCATTATCGAACGATTACCTGAGTGGTTCTAAAAAGATTAATAAAACAATTTTCGTATATTTTTAACTATACAGAACTGTTCAACTACGAATACTATGTACTTAATGTACATAGTATAGTGTATATCAGCAAGAAGGAATGATAATCAAATGTGTAAATTTTGTTGATGACATGGAATTACAAACTGCAAATTAAAAGATAACAAACAATATGTTAAAGGAAATGAACACCAGTTGTGAAGAACACTAAAATAACGATTCTTACAAGGCAAATGCAAGAAAAGGAAAAAAATTGTGGTGAGTTGGTGGAAACAGTTGTTAGCTTGAGGTACCTTGGATGGAAAAAGTCAGTAACATGCAATCAAGAAATTGAACCAAAGATAACTACTGCATAAGAAATGTTTTATGGGAAAAAAGAATGAAGGAAAAGATTAATAAAATGTTGCCCCCGTATGGCAACGAAACATGGACACTACACTAGATAGGGCAGAAATTCTTAGACGCTTTTGAGAGGTCTTTACGTAGCAGTCACGTCAGCTTCATCTGTATTTATAGATCTGTTGGGAATCGATTTCGGTGTTACACCATCTTCAGATCCTTCTGTGATACCATGTGGTAATGTGTGTAGTAGGTTCAAATGGCTCTGAGCACTATGGGACTTAACATCTGAGGTCATCAGTCCCCTAGAACTTAGAACTACTTAGACCGAACTAACCTAACGACATCACACACATCCATGCCCGATGCAGGATTCGAACCTGCGACCGTAGCGGTCGCGCGGTTCCAGACTGAATGGCCTAGAACCGCTCGGCCACAACGGCCGGCTGTGTAGTACGTGATCATCATTATTCAGGATGTAAGTAAATTCCCTTTGGCCTTTACGGATGTCGAGCACTTGTAGTGGAGACTAAGACGGTTAACTTCAGTACAGGAACTCATGTCAGGAAAGTACCGTTTCCCCGGAACACGGAAAATGCCACAACACACGTTCAAATTTCTCGTATTTTCCGCGCCACAGACTAGGGTATTACGTACGCCATTCACAGATCACCTGATGTCCCACGTCGATTACAGGTTTGTTTACATGCCATCCCGCTGAGTTTGTGATCTGCCTAGAGAGTTTTGTTTCTGGTGTTGCGGTTGTGGTATTCATTCATACTCTACTACTGTACCAGTCAGGAGAGGTTGGTACCTGCTTCTGTGCTTGTGGGTTTGGTTTCTACCTTACTACCGTACAATGGTAACCATTCGATTCAGTACAGAATACAGGTTCCAAGTTTATTTCATTTCTAGTTTGTTGCTGTTGACCATGGTGAATTGTATATTTGCGGAATACGCTTCAGTCTGGAACCGCGCTGCTGCTACGGTCGCGGGTTCGAATCCTGCCTCGGGCCTGGATGTGTGTGATGTCCTTAGGTTTGTTAGGTTTAAGTAGTTCTAAGTCCAGGGGACTGATGACCTCAGATGTTAAGTCCCATAGTGCTCAGAGCCATTGATGTTATTGTAAAGCGAAGCAATAGCAGGACTGGTCGTCAGAGGTATCCGGAGCGTTTTCCACACCAGCGGACCCTTTCACAGTCCCTCTTCGCTACGGTGCACCATTGGGCCTCGGGGGACAGGTACATTCACCTCAGCAGGGCAGAGTGTGGTGATCCATGGCGGCGTCGCACACCCGAGTTTGAAGAGACTGTACTCCATGCAGTGGAAGAGGACGCGACGAGGACTGCCGGAAACATAGCAGGTAGACTGTATGTGGATTACCAAACCGTCTGGCGTGTTCTGCATGAGCAGCAGCTTCACCCGTACCACCCCCAGAAGGTACAGGCAATGCAGCCACAGGATTTTGCAACACGAGCGCCCTTCTGCAGGTGGTTCTTGCACGGCTGTGTGGACTACCTCGACTTCTCACGGAAGATGCTTTTCACGGATGAAGCCAATTTCAGGAAAGATATGGTCTGAACACTTTGACAAGGTTCCTGGGAAGATGTGTAATCGGGCTATACCTTCTTCCACCATCTCTCACGGGTGCTGCGTACTTGCGATTCCTTAACGGCGTACTGCATGGGCTCTTGGAAGATGTGCCACTGCATGTGCGTCAAAACATGTCGTTCCAGTGCGATGGTGCACCACCTCTTTTTTCACGTGCGGTACTAGATCATATGGACCAACGATTTCGGCAACGGTGAACAGGTGGCGCTATTGCTCGACTTGAACCCGATATACTACCACTGTGGGGTCCATGAAATCCTTGATTTACGAGATCCCTGTAGCGTTCGAGGAAGACCTTCTGGCGCGAGTTACGGCTGCGGTAGATGTTGGAGGACCACAGATTGGTGATCGCATGTATCGGACCACGGTACGGATCTACCGTATCTGCCTTGACGTCGGTGGTCGTCACATCGAGCCCTACCAAGACGTGGACGCAGACGACAAGCACAAAAGAGTCAGAGAACAACGTGTATTATGCTATTTTGCGTGTAGCGGGAAAGCTATACGTTTCCAGACTTGAGTTCCTATGCTTAACTTAACGATCTCACTACAAATCCTCGAAGTCTGTAAAGTAAATTGAGTTACATCCTATAAACCTCACATAGGATACAAAAAAATCTGTGTCTGCTATGCTGAACCTTCTTTCCTGCTTATGGTGTGAGCGGAGTCAGCACATGGAATTTTGGTAGGAAGTACACAAACTTAGCGAAGTCATAAACACTGACAACACCACAATGTGTACTAATCTCTGTATACTAACCTCTGACAGAAACAGTGGGAAAGGAGACATACTCATGGTCAGTTCTTTGTTAAATTTAATACAGTTGTAATATGCGATGTACGCCTTTTCGTCATGGTATGAAACTCCTAATGTGTGTCAGTCAAGTGTCTTATTTCAACAGGTGGCCGATGCCACAAAACGCAACCACCATAAGCGTAGTATGGAAACCACAACAGTATGTAGCGCTTGTATACGAAGGGGGTGGATATCGTGTGTAAAAACAACATAACTTTTTGCAATTACAAGTTGTCATAAAGTCTTACTATTTAAGTGGTGGCTCCGATTTTTATGGATGTTTTTTGTGATGTTGATTTGGAGGAGAAATTAAGATGTGAAATGGCTGAATAAAATAGGGAATGAGGTTGTTTTACACAGGATGGATGAGGAAAGATAAATACTAGAAATAATTAAGAAGATGGAAAGAAATTGGTTAGGACACTGAACGAAAGAGACTACATCGTAAAGGATACACTAGAAGTAATGGTGCCTAGGAAGAGAACCACAGGAGTAATAAGGTACCAGATAACTGACGACATCAACATAAATGCATGAATCTCAGCTACGACGGAACTGATAAGTTACATATGACACTTACGCAAAAAAAAAGCCAACACCAAGAAGGATTTGTGCGACGTGCATGAAAACTGGTAGGTGTGTTTCTACATCTGTAAGATGATGTCTATTCACATTTCTCGCCAGTCGCATAAGAGTACCTCTAGTAGCACCTCTATGAGGATGCAGATCAGGTTTGCTGTAAATACACGCTGTAACGGTCGTGGGCGTTAGTTACCTTAGAGACTAGACGTGGTGAGTTGATATTAGTCAAGAATGCCTTTAAGGCCACAAAGACACCATTATCAACACCTCACTGAATTTGAAAGAGATCGCGTAATAGGTCTAGAAGAAGCTGTGTTCCTCCTACGATACTACTGAAAGACTTGGCACGAATGCAGCGACTGTTACATGACTGTTGGCAGCAGTGGTCAGAGAATGTATGGACGCAAGAAGAGTGGGCTCCGGACGGTCATGTGGCACTACCAACAGGGATGACCACCGTGTTCGGCGTATGGCTCTGGAGTATCGTACTGCATATGCAGCAACAATTTGAGCAAGAGTTGGCACCAGAGTGACGCAACGAACTCTTACAAATGGGTTCTTCAAGGACAGCTCGGAGCCAGATGGATTGTAGCGTGCATTCTACTTACCCTGACCCAGCGCCATTTGCGCCATCAGTGGTGTCAAGCGAGGGCAGGATGGAGGTCTGTTGTGTTTTGCGATGAAAGCTGGACCTGCCTCGCTGCCAATGGTGGCCGTGTGTTGGTTAGAAGGCCAGTTGAGGGCCTGCAACCAACCCGTCCGCGTGCTAGACGTGGACACCCTGGATTTATGGTTTGAGGTGCCATTTTGTATGACAGCAGGAACACTCTCGTACGTATCCGACGCACCCTGACTGCAAATTTGAACGCCAATCTGCCAATTCTACCTTTTGTGCTGCAATTCATGAACAGCATTCCATGGGGTATTTTCCAACACGATAATGCTCGCCCACATACCATTGCTGTCACCGACCATGATCTACAGAGTGTCGAGATGATGCCTTGGCCTGCTCGAGTACCAGGTCTGTTGCCAATCGAGCACATATGCGACGTCAACTCCAGCATTATCCACAAACATCATTAGCCATGCCTGTATTGACCGACCAAGTGAAACAGGCATTGCATTTAACTCCGTTCCACAAACTGCCAATCGGCACGTGTACAACACAATGCGTGCAAGTTTGCATGCTTGCAATCCACTGTCTGGCGGTTAGACGGGTTATTAATGTAACAGCATTTCAGATTTGCGATGGCTTATCCCGCGATTACATTAACCTGTGATCTTGGAATGTTACTCACTTAAATATGTCACCTAGACAAATTTATTTCTGAAATTTCATTACTCTCATTATTTATTTTTTGTGTTGTGACATATTTTCCGTCACCGTTTTATGGCAGGCCAAATAACGTTTATTGAATGCAGCGCAAGACTTCAAAGTGACACAGACACTTGACACAATTTTCATCATAGTGACCAAGTCCGGGTAAACAAAGCTCGGAATGTTCTATCAAACGTTCACTTTCTCGACGACAGGAATCCACTCCTTGGAGCGTGAACATCCTCAACGTTGGAAAATCTCTTTCGTCCCACATGTTCTTTCAGCTAACCGAAAAGATGTAAACCGCACGGTGCAATTTCTGGACTTACCGATGAGCATCCTCCACGTCTGTGCGGCCTTGATCAAACTGCCGGCATCATTTCACTGGGCTGTGAAGAAGAACCTGTGTGGAACGTTTTGCCCACAAGAACTGTACTGTCGCGCGTACTGCAACTTTGGAGTACGTTTCCAGTCCCTTCAGGACTACACTCGCACGCTGTGATGCACCTGACATCCGTACACCAGCAGAACTGTGTCTGTATGAAAACCAGAACGTGTATTCAGTCACGACAACGCCCCACTCGTGCTGTCCAGGGTCTTAGCATGGGACGACATACTGCTGACTGCTTAAGCGGTTCATTCTGACCACTGGAGACCGTATTGTGGCAGTCAGTCTTCGCCTCTACCGTCGAGCAAAACTGAAGCGCGAAGATCGACTTCCAGGCCACCAGATATCCGCTGCCGCCTCAGCGTTCCGATCTCTGCCATGGTATCTGTGGATGGTCTCGCTGCTGTGCAGCTATCGATACTGGCAAGCCATTGCTGCAGCAGCCAAATACAGGCCTAGCTGTCTCTGCTGCAGCGAGTACATACAAATACCCACAGGGGACAGCATGCACACAATAACGGTTACAGCATGCCTGTCATTTTGTTTCTTTTACTTACGGGGACCTCTGCTGTTCCTGATCTATATAAATGACCTGGGTGACAATCTGAGCAGTTCTCTTAGGTTGTTCGCAGATGATGCTGTAATTTACCGTCTAGTAAGGTCATCCGAAGACCAGTATCAGTTGCAAAGCGATTTAGAAAAGACTGCTGTATGGTGTGGCAGGTGGCAGTTGACG
The DNA here is from genome assembly GCF_023864345.2 of Schistocerca serialis cubense. NCBI lineage: Eukaryota > Metazoa > Arthropoda > Insecta > Orthoptera > Acrididae > Schistocerca > Schistocerca serialis. The sequence goes on along the minus strand of NC_064639.1, from coordinate 113,761,510 downwards.
CTAAATAACGAAAACTGTGAGGTGACCCACACGAGTTCCAAAAGAAATCCGTTGGAATTCGATTACTCGATAAATAGTACAATTCTCAAGGCTGTCAATTCAACTAAGTACCTGGGTGTAAACATTACGAACAACTTCAGTTGGAAAGACCACATAGATAATATTGTGCGGAAGGCGAGCCAAAGGTTGCGTTTCATTGGCAGGACACTTAGAAGATGCAACAAGTCCACTAAAGAGAGAGCTTACACTACACTCGTTCGTCCTCTGTTAGAATATTGCTGCGCGGTGTGGGATCCTTACCAGGTGGGATTGGCGGAGGACATCGAAAGGGTGCAAAAAAGGGCAGCTCGTTTTGTATTATCACGTAATAGGGGAGAGAGTGTGCCAGATATGATACGCGAGTTGGGACGGAAGTCATTAAAGCAAAGACGTTTTTCGTCGCGGCGAGATCTATTTACGAAATTTCAATCACCAACTTTCTCTTCCGAATGCGAAAATATTTTGTTGAGCCCAACCTACATAGGTAGCAACGATCATCAAAATTAAATAAGAGAAATCAGAGTTCGAACAGAAAGATTTAGGTGTTCGTTTTTCCTGCGCGCTGTTTGGGAGTGGAATGGTAGGGAGATAGTATGATTGTGGTTCGATGAACCCTCTGCCAAGCGCTTAAATGTGAATTGCAGAGTAATCATGTAGATGTAGATGTAGACGTAGAAATTAATTTTTATGTAAGTAATTTGTATTTATGTATCTATTTTTTATAAATTTGGCTAAACCAATCACTGTAGCATATCTTACGCATGGTTCATTGTCAATTATGTAATGCTGTAGAGGACTGGCAGAGATTACAGTATATAATATGGACTACAGCTGCCTTATTCAGCAGTGACATCCTTACTCCTACGAATCTCGCTTCGTCTGCCGCGACCAGTAGCCATACTGAGGGTAACGTCGTCCTTTTTAATTATTGCAGTTTATATTTTAGACGTTGTTTAGCCATATTTTCACCCTGCTTTAATGAATGTGGATTATTACTGTATTGTAGCGGGAAAAAGGTTGAGGATGGTCTGAGGAACGAGGCCGAAACCGGTTGTTAACGAACAAAAATCTGAAAACGCGACCGAGACTGCTTTTATTTGATTTTTAGCTTTCTACAGTCCCTGCGTGAAAAAAGGTTGGCGGGAAGCGGGTAGATGTGGAGAATAATGAAATTTCGGTTATGGACCAGCGTAATGGCCAGAAGACATCATGTACCAATGTTCCGACGATATTGGGGTCCATACAATGGGAAACGGTTGCAAACGTCTACACGGGCGCGTTGGAGTCACGATGTTTTCGACAGTGGGAAAACAAGTTCGAAATGGACGACATACGTTAGGAGTGTTCAGTGTATCGTTTACAGTGCGGTCATAGGAGACGGTGCACTCAACGACACTCGATAAGTAGTTTGGACGGCATAACCCGCGAGATGCGAGTACTGGCCAAGGTTACGTTTAGGATCGTCGCAGAGGAAATGCGTAAGGATCGTCGATCACTGCATTGAAAGCAGAATTCGTCCACGTGCCCAGCGTTCTTCAGCTGCTTGTTTACGGTCACCCGAGTTTGTTCTGTCACTGTCGTGTGTCAAACATTTTGACGTTTGACTTATCGCGAATACTGCATGCACTATTGTAGAGCAATACGTATACCGTAACCAGGGGTAATTCAGTATTAATGATGTTAGTAAGGTCCACGTGTTTTGATAGATTTCGAAATACCCGCCCAGAATATATGGTGTAACAATACATGTTGTGAATGTAGTTCGTAGAGTTGTGACAGCGCGGAAACAATCACTACCACCAAAAACACTAAGTTAAAGCCGCGCGGGATTAGCCGGCGGTCTCAGGCGCTGCAGTCATGGACTGTGCGGCTGGTCCCGGCTGAGGTTCGAGTTCTCCCTCGGGCATGGGTGTGTGTGTTTGTCCTTAGGATAATTTAGGTTAAGTAGTGTGTAAGCTTAGGGACTGATGACCTTAGCAGTTAAGTCCCATACGATTTCACAAACATTTGAATTAAGTTAAAGTGACAATAAAAATGTTTCGTCATACTCACGAAATCAAGAGCTAAACACACGGAACATGTTCTTTTAACTCACAAACAGGCTCATTTTTCGCATATCATCACAAAAACTGAGAAAAATGGAAGTAGATATTACCAGTGCAGCAGTTTGGCAGAAGTAGTAGCAGCAACTGAATCGTAATATTAAGTGAGAAGATAGCTCAAAGATTAGTAGCTCAATCTCGAGCTTATATTTTCATTTCATCGAGAGTACAGTAACGTAAATAATCCCTCTACACTGCAAATGAGAAGCGGTATAGAAATATCACCTATGCTAAACAGTACAGTACTGTAGGAAAATTAACTGCAAGGTATGCTGTCAAACGTGTGTTTTTCTACGAACATTTTTTTTGAATCTGATTGCTACAACCCCAACCTAATTGTAATTCTCTCCGATATTTCTTAAGTTTTACAGCAAAATAAAGAGAAATCCACTGTTGGTGGTGCTACATGACCGAAACTTGAGTGAGTAAAAACTGAATAACAAAAAATTGTGTCTTGCTCTTGAGTACATAGTGAACAAAAAAACTGTGATTTTCTGTAGGCGAAACTCTCAAAATTTATTTAACCACATTCCACACTCTGTACAAGTCTAAGTCAGTCTCATAATGAGTCACTTGAGGGTTGACGAGGATCATCCCTAACTGTCCTGGGGCAACGTTATATTGGAATTGGTTTATCATTGCATTTCATCCATCTGTTGGCAAATGGCAAATTTGTCGATCACTTCAAGGGCCATCAGTGATGGTTGCTGAGCGTAATGTTGAGTTTGCGCTTTTGTGGTAGAGTGTAGGATAAAAGGGAGATAAAAGGTGAAACCATGTGCCTGTACAATGTCTAACAGCACCAGAAGGACCGCCCAATTTCGTCCTCATCCGATGGATAGTTCACCACCAACAATGTCACAGGCCCTCACTCTGTGAGACTTTGCACAGAGGAATGGAATTCAATCTACGATTTTGACGTACGCTATGGGGATAAAAACCTTATGCCAAACACTGATGACTAAAATGTTCTTCTACCCCCAGAATTCGAGCCAGCTGCCACCGGTACTCCCCTACAGCAGTGCACGTTAGGAAACTCGGTTAGGGAGGCAGTCTACACCGTCTGTCATGTAAAATAGAAACAAAAAAGCTGCTGAAACACCAATTTTTAACATCTTCAACTTTTATAGACCTGAGGTCCTCAGTTGCGTATAATATTAAGGTATACTGATAATTATTATTTTAGGACAATCACAACTGAATAAAACATAACTTTCATCCCACACGCGTTTCTATGTCACCTAAATGGTATAAACAAAAATATGTACATATTCCAGGCCACTGAAGATGCCTAGCAAAGAATAAAGGCGAAAGCGTGTAGCGCAAAAACTATTTTTTATTTAGCTGTGAAGTTGTGATTAGACGGTCCCAAAGTAATATACATCATTATAGAGTAAAAGTAATTTTTAACTCTGTAACTTAGGCCTCGGTTCCTACTTTTGACAAATCGTTCAATATGAACCGATCTTGCTGTTAGGGACTGTCGTTTACAGCCTAGTTAAGCCACTGGAGGGACAGTCAAGTCACTGATGTTGTGTCCAATTGAAAGGCTTGCGCTAGGCCACTGAACCAGACGAAATTATTATTCTCTGGAGATCAAAAGAACTGTAAAATGTTTTAAAAAAGGTGTATGCATCGTGCGGAAAAAGGAAATTGACACTAAACAATAATAAGTGTAAGTTCATCCACATGAGTGCTGAAAAAAATTCCGTTAAATTTCGATCACGCAATTAATAACACAAATTTAAATTAAACTAAATACCGAGGGATTACCGATACAAACAACTTTAATTTGAACCATCACACTGCAAATGTTGTGGGGAAGGCGAACCAAAGAGTGCGTTTTGATAGCAAACATTACGAAATTTCAAACATCAGCTTTCTATCCCGAATAACAAAATACTTTGTTGACTCCATCTACATAGAGAGAAAAAAATCATCGTCATAAAACAACAGAAATTAGAACTCGCACGGAAAGATTTAGGTGTTAGTTTTTTCCCCGTACTATTCGAGAAATAGTTGAGATTGTTCTATGAATCCTCTACCAAACCCTGAAAGTGTGAATTACATAGTAATCGCGTAGCGGTAGATGTAGTGTCATATTCAACTCTTTTTCCGGGAGGACGGCGGGTTTATATACCCATCCTGCTAACCAGATTTAGATTTTCCGTAAATGGCTTAAGGCGAACGCTGGGATGGTTCCTTTGAGACAGTACGGCCGATTTTCTTTCCCATACTTACCCCAGTCTGAGCTAATGATCAATCTCTAATTACATATCCGTCGACGGAACGTTAAACACTAGTTTTCTTTACATTCATACGTTCAGTTGCCTGCTAAGTCATATTTTCTGTCGGCATAGAAATAAGAAGTTATCAGATGTCGCGAGTCCGCCAAGTGGCCTCCGAGAGACACACGATTCTCATTTAAATTCCGAGAAATAGGACACTGGAACATATTAACATTTCAGAAGCATGCTATTAAGAAACAGAATGAGAGAAAAAAAATTATGCTGAGTGTGGAAGCAAATATCTCGTAGGGTCGTTACGTTCATCGTTTTGTAATGACCACTTAATGACCGGTGTCAAAGCGAGGAGCTCTGGTAAACATCCCAGTTAAGTAAAGGTCGTCGCATTTTATGTAAGGTGAATGCCCGGAAATGCCGTGTCGAGAGAAAGAGTAAACGTCCCCACTACAACGACGTCATTGAAAAAATTATTAATGTATTCTTGAGTATGAGAGACATTAACTCTATCGTTCGTTCAAGTAATGTGTTAACCTACTCTCTTCGCTGCCAGCGTGTCGTATACGACACATGGAACTGGTGACCTGTTAAGTGCAACAGAACTCATGTAACGTCAGAGATACACTCGCCAATAATTGGTTTACCTTCTTCAAGGTGTCATTACCTAATGCAACAAGTTTATGCGCTCGGTTTATGTAATGGAAATATTAGAGGGACACATATGCCGCTAGTGCTCTGGAGCTGAAGGAAAATTGGTTATAATTGAATTTACAGTTAGAATACAGTATGAAGAAAAAAAGTAAACCGGTGCAAGTATGTAGAACTGAAGAGTTAACGGCCGGGCAACACGTTTTAAGGATCTCGCATAGTTTACTTTCCGTATTATCTGCTACTTATAAATATACTGAAGTCGGGCGATGTTCCCGTACTGCCACTTTATCCATGCAAAGAATTCTGTCTTACACTTTCAAACATGCCTCGAATGTTTTGAATAAGCATGGACTCCAGGACTCGTGACCGAAGTGGAGAGCAGAGGTTAATACACTGAACTCTTCCGAGAAGAACTGAGTACACTTTCCGGTCAGGTAAATTTGATTTAGGTTTTCTGTGGATTCTCGAAATATCGCAAATAAATGGTGGGATGACACAGTATGCGAAGCGGAGATGTGAGATACTTTGCAGCGCCTCGCAAAGTCGATTTGCCATAATCGACTTTACAACCACCTATCGTATTTATTCGCATTAATTAGGGCACTGACTTCATGAGTAATGAAATTTATTCCTACCTAAAGCGACATATGAAAATGAGTGGCAGACCAATGCTCGAACCAGGATTACCCGCTTATCGCGTGCGGTTGCCACCTAGGCTATCCAATCACACTTTCCCGGACAGATCGAAACTACCGTATGTCACACTCCTATCAATTTCTCCCCATAAGTGTACATCTATAGCTATTACAGTTAAGAAAGGAAGGAAGGAAGATTAGGTTTAACGTCAGTCGACATCGAGGCATTAGATTGTGTCAAGGGTGGGGAAGGAAATCCTTTTCAAAGGAACCATCCTGGCATTTGCCTGTTGCGATATAGGGAAATCACGGAAAATCTGAATGACCGAACGCGGATTTGAACCGTCGTCCTTCCGAGTGCGAGTCCAGTGTGTTAACCAATGCGCCACCTCGCTTATTTGTGATAGTCAAGTTGAATTTCAGGAATATTTCATGAGGCGTTTATTAACAAATTTGTCGCAGTTGCAGTACATGTGTCTGGCTGTTTGGCGACTAGTTCCGAACCAACTGGTTCATTCTCAAGCCTGACCTACGGACACTACAAAAATAGTACTTAGCTGTCAGTGAATAGTGAATATAAATGTCGGCGCATGCTTTAAAAAAAGGAATAAATTACAGTATTTGAAGCTGTAGTCCACCATCAGATAAGAATAAGTATTTGAATAACGTTAAGTTTCGGATCAGATAAGAATTTCCGGAAAATCATAGCTCCCCATGTTTTGTTGAAATGACTCTGAGCACTATGGGACTTAACATCTGAGGTTATTAGTCCTCTAGAACTTAGAACAACTTAAACCTAACTAACCTAAGAACATCACACACATCCACGCCCGAGGCAGGATTCTAACCTGCGACCGTAGCAGCCGCGCTGTTCCAGACTGAAGCGCCTAGAACCACTCGGCCACAATGGCCGCCCCCATGTTTGCTCAAATTAATAACGGCTGTGAACGATTACCATACTGAAGATGGACGAGCAAATAGAGGTCTATAAAATTGAGGTCATTGAATATTGTTATTGAAGTTTCCACTGTTTTTTGTTGCGCTGGCTTGCAACACAATAACAGCTTTCCTGTAACGCGTAAAAGATCTATTTCTCTCTACTAGAGGAGTTAAATTATAGAAAATTACAAGTTACTGGCGTAAATAGCTGCAGAGGATATCCAAACTGGTGTCATACTATTTAATTTTAGACAGAAAAACTATAGTTTGCTGACATCTTGCGGCTATCCGCAGTGGAGCACCCAGCAACAATTCGCAATAATGTTGACGTCAAGACTGCTTTGACACGTGTGCTCCCTCATATCGAGGTGCAAAGCCCTTGCAAGACACTGACAATATGAAGAATATTTGTAAATATTTCAAATGCAAACGTATCCCGTCTGGAAAGGTTTTCGCAAGTACTGTTATTAGTCCTAGTTAAACGTGACATTGAACCAGAGGAATTTACGTTTTGAAATCGTATCTCATCCACAGTATGACTGTTCATTCGCTTAAGAAGGGAAAGTAGTGTGCGTTCTACGTGATCAAGGAGAACAGAAAAAATCCTTTATATCACCGTATGCTGTCCATTCCTGACCACTGCATTTTATTGCCGCGAAGCACATCCTAAATCTGACGCACCATACCAGTCAAGTACTGAGACAAAGTTGTTGTGAAAAAGCACCGAGGCTTCTTACTGATAAAACAATGACAACACGTTACTAGCTCACACCGTAGTTTGCTACATCTCTGTTAATCAAAGAACGTCGCCTCGGTAAACCAGGCTACTTTTTGTAGAACAGGGTGCAATGGACACGTAGAACGATCCGTGGCCTATCACATTTTCCTTTTAACAGAGAGTGCAGTAGTTGCGCTAAATGGACGGTATATATTAGGGCTTTAATGATTCTCGGAGTTCACGTACGCCTCTCATTAACGGTGTGGAGTTTCTCAAGTTGTGAACGTATCCGTAGGTATTGTTCAAAAAATTTGCAGCAACCTGGGACACACATTTCCTCTAGCCTTCCTCAAAAGTTGTGCGCTGTTTTGCATCATGGAAAATTATTTTACTGCAGTGAATGGAATCGGCAGGAAAAAATCAAGGCTCGTTTATATGATTGTCGGTTGAATTTTCCATGATTTCCCACAAATCATTCCGGATGAATGCTGGGATGGCTGCTACTTAATATGCCATGTGCAGCATCTACCTCTTTTGTGTCCTAAAATGCGGGGGACGGTTTCTTGGCGTGTGTTTCAAGCGGATGCATAAATATCACCCAAACTCCTAGGGGTATCTGGATTTACGAGTAGAGAGTTTAATGGACGAGGAACAGTGCATCGCAGCGTGCGATAAATTGGAAATGTGACTCGGTCAGGGACCGGGTCGAGATGGGCGAAGCGGTTAAGGCAAAGACGTAAATCCGGGTTCGAGTATCGGTCCGGCACAAATTTTAAGCTTTCGCCATTGCATTATGGCTGGCCGTCACGGTTTCTCACCTATCTTTACCTTTTCCTTTCCTACATTTCATGTTTACATCTACCACTTTGCCTGTCCGTTATTTAGACGTATGTACTGAAGTAAATGTTTGAGCTGAATTTTGTCGGATTGCGTTACTGACACAGCACTCCAGCTGAATAAAAACAACCAAATAAGATCCCAGTAATCAAACTACGGTCGTCCGTGAAGAACACAGGCACGCAGAAAGCTCACGTACAGAGGCAGCTCAAATTTTAAGAAAACGGCATCGTCTAATTTGCTGATAAGACACTGTAAACCATAGATGACAAATATCAAAGCACTCAACAGCATTCCTGAAAAACCGGCCAGTTCAGTTAGCACAGTCGGCGTCCAGCCTGATTACACTGGGCGACTCTACTAAAAGCTGTCAGGGGTGTTTTCTCCGGTGTTTATTTTATGCGAAGCGCAGCGTAGCGAGTGAGGTGGCGCAGTGGTTAGCACACCGGTCTCGCATTCGAGAGGACGGCGGTTCAAACCAGTGTCCAGCTCTTGATTTAGGTTTTCCGTGATTTGCCTAAATCCCTTCAGGCAAATGCCGGGATGGTTCCTTCGAAAGGGCACGGTCGACTTCCTTCCCCATCCTTCCCTAATCCGATGGGACCGATGACTTCGCAGTTTGGTCCTCCCCCCCCCCCCCCCCCCTCCGAAACCAACAAACCAACCGTAGACGGAAAATGACGGTATGATTGTCGTTACAAAGAAAACATTTTTGGAAGTGGAATTTTGTGTGCTAATTCGATAGAACGGTGCGATATTTTGTGTAACGATACATGTTGACAGCGACAGTAAAAGAGAAAGAGGAAGCAGTACTCTAGCAGCGACTGAATAGCCCTACTGCATTGCATGACTAGACTGGGCGAAGCGGGCAGCCACACTTTTACGGGAAAAGTCGGGCCAGCAAGACGCGGACAAAAAACGTTTATCGTTTCGACATGTCCTTCAGGACATATCATTAAACAGAATACCGCACTATTACTCGATGAAGCGAACTTTAGACCCGAGCAAAGCCAAAACCCAGTTGAGAGCGGAACGCGCGTTTCCTTGGCAATTAAAGCACGGAAAGCGAACGCGGAAAATATCTTCGCGGGCAGCCGTGACGCCTTGCTGTTACCATTATTGCCGGCCGGTGTGGCCGTGCGGTTCTAAGCGCGTCAGTTTGGAACCGCGTGACCGCTACGGTCGCAGTTTCGAATCCTGCCTCGGGCATGGATGTGTGTGATGTCCTTAGGTTAGTTAGGTTTAAGTAGTTCTAAGTTATAGGGGACTGATGACCTCAGTAGTTAAGTCCCATAGTGCTCAGAGCCATTTTTTTGTTACCATTATTAACCCTAGAACACTAAAGGGAGGGGAATGTTACATTGTTACTGAACCATCGTAAATTTTACTACTCCAGATTTTATTCAAAGGAAGTCATAGTTTATAGTTTATGCACTACTTAATTGCTTTTATAAGGTCTCCAACAGTATATTCGGGAAGACGACGGTTCAACCCCGCGTCCAGCCATCCTGACTTAGGTTTTCCGTGATTTCCCTAAATCGCTTCAGGCAAATGCCGGGATGATTCCTATGACAGGGCACGGCCGATTTCCTTCCCTAATCCGATGAGACCGATGACCTCGCTGTTTGGTCTCTTCCCCCGAATCAACCTCATACAATAGTATGTCACATACAAAATAAGTACAAAATGTCCTTTTTTACACCCTATATCGACAATAACATATTGGGGATAAGCGCGAATTGGTGACAACTGCAATCGTAAATTTTACGGAGGTTTAGCAATCTAGGATTAAAATTACGGTCGACGGGAAGGAGAACAGGATGACAGTGCTGACGGAAAAGATGATGTGACGTGCAAGCAAAATGTTGAAATTGCGTAAGTCGACAGTGTCCAGATTACGGCAGACGGGACACAGCGCTGAACGGAAAAGGATTCAGGTACCAGTTTCAGAAAAGAAGCTTCCCAGAACAAATACACCACTGACGATATGAGTAAAAGTGTTATTAGGCAGCAATTTATGCGATATCATGATCAACACAAAGAAATATTAACTGTGCCAAAAAACAGCTTTTGTCGCTTGGAATTATACCCAAGGCTAGCAAGGAAAGTCTGAGATAAACCTGTCTACGGAAATTCCTTTTAAAATGTGCCACGATATACGCGCCATGTCAGTCAACTAGACGACAGTTTCAAAAAAGAAATACTGTATCAGATTTTTGCAAAAAAATGGTCACTGGGTTATTCATATGAAACGTAGATCATACTTAATTTCACTGTGAATAAATGTCAAAGTGTTAGTGCGTGACGGTATTGTACAAAACTGCTGCTCAACGTTTATATTTTATTTCATTTATTTACTGTAATTGGCTTTCAGGACGCGCCCATAAAACCATTTCATCAGTGGAAGGTACAATAGTGTGTTGCGACAATTCAGAGGGTTGGGTTGGGATATTTGGGGGAGAAGACCAAACTGCGAGGTCATCGGTCTCACTGCATTAGGGAAGGAAGTCGGCCGTGCCCTTTTGAAGGAACCATCCCGGCATTTGCCTAGAGCGATTTAGGGAAATCACGGAAACCCTAACTCAGGATGGCCGGATCCGGGATTGAACAGTCGTCCTCCCGAATGCGAGTCCAGTGTGCTAACCACTGCACCACTTCGCTCGGTGACAATTCAGACATTAGGACCAAGCCATAACCTGGTACGAAGTTACATATGCTTAGATTTGTCATGTGAAGCCATGCTGGCGATTTTCGTGTCAGTCATGACGGTACGAATATTAGAAGAACACAACACTCAGCCCCCGAGCGGACAAAATATCTGACCCAGACGAGAAATGTTTAGTTTTTATGCTGCCTGGCACTGGCGTGTAGACAGCGCTCCGCATCAGGCACGACTACAGAAGGGAGAGGATCCTTCTTCTCAAAAATACATTTTAGTACAAGAGTTTATAGTGTCAGATATATAATTTTCCAAATTTAACAGCTAATTTTCGGAGAAAAGTAAGAGTTCTGAAAATGGCGAGGAATTTTAGGAAATTACAGATGCATTTAGCAAGCGATTCTTTTCAGATGGTTGTGCGATGGCCTGCGCCCACATGGAAGGCTCACTACCTGACCGGTAACATTTCAGCCATGTAAAGGCACACATACCAATGCTGACAGTATCGGCTATCAACAACAAATACCGGACGGTTCGTAAGTGCACAGGTAGAACCTGAAAACATCAAGACGTTGAGGAGCGGGGGACAGAAAGGGAAAAACCCTCTACTAACAAGGGAACCTCCTCATCGCACCCCCCTCAGATTTAGTTATAAGTTGGCACAGTGGATAGGCCTTGAAAAACTGAACACAGATCAATCGAGAAAACAGAAAGAAGTTGTGTGGAACTACGAAAAAATAAGCAAAATATACAAACCGAGTAGTCCATGTGCAAGATAGGCAACATCAAGGTTAATGTGAGCTCAGGACCGCCGTGGTCCCGTGGTTAGCGTGCAAAGCTGCGGAACGAGAGGTCCTTGGTTCAAGTCTTCCCTCGAGTGAAATGTTTAATATTTTCAGTTTATGTGAAAACTCTTATGTTTTAATCACTTTTTTGGGAGTGATTGTCACATCCACAAGAAAACCGAAATCGGGCAAGGTAGAAGAATCTTTTTACCCATTCGCCAAGTGTACAAGTTAGGTGGGTCGACAACATATTCCTGTCATGTGACGCACATGCCGTCACCAGTGTCGTATAGAATATATCAGACGTGTTTTCCTGTGGAGGAATCGGTTGACCTATGACCTTGCGATCAAATGTTTTCGGTTCCCATTGCACAGGCACGTCCTTTCGTCTACTAATCGCACCGTTTTCCGGTGCGGTCACAAAACACAGACACTAAACTTATTACAGTGAACGGAGACGTCAGTGAACGAACGGACAGATCATAACTTTGCGAAAATAAAGAAAATAAACTTTTCACACAAGGGATGACGTGAACCAAGGACCTCTCGTTCCCCAGCTTTGCACGCTAACCACGGGACCACGGCGGTCCTGAGCTCACATTAACCTTGATGTTGCCTATCTAGCGCACGGACAACTCAGTTTGTATATTTTGCTTATTTTATCATAGTTCCACACAACTTCTTCCTGTTTTCTCGATTGATCTGTGTTTAGTTTTTCAAGGCCTGTCCACTGTGCCAACTTATATCTAAATCTGAGGGGGGTGCGATGGGGAGGTTCCCTTGTAAGAAGAAAAAGTGACAGATAGTCAGACTTCCCGAACTTAAGTGGGCACTACTGGAATAAACATTCCCCTCATTCGTATGCTAACGAATGCAGATCTCACAATTGCAGCGCTAAGTGAAACATTGCTAATGGTGAGTAGTTCCAAGAGTCTGCCACTACAAAGTTCTTAAATTAATTTTATGACGCATGTTGTTCTCAAATTTTCAGACGAATGCTTTTCAAATGTAATATTTCTATGAACTGCAATTTCTTGGATGTTATGCCAACGCAATGTACTAAGTAGTGATGTAAAGAAATAATACATGTTCTGTACATGGCTACACTCCATGCAAATACTTTCAGAAAAGACTTCCTAACAGTTAAATCTATATTCGATGTTAACAAACTTCTCTTCTTCAGAAACGCCTTTCTTGCCATTGCCAGTCTACATTTTATATCCTCTCTACTTGGAAGAGCAGTTAAACGGAATGGACAGTGTACCACTGGAATAAACATTCCCGTCATTCGCACGCTAACGTAGCCATAATGTGCAGACCTGTGTTCACAACTGCAGCGCTAGGTGAAACATTGCTAATGGTGAGTAGTTCCAAGAGTCTGCCACTACACGGTTCTTAAATTGTATGACGCAAGTTGTTATCAAATTTTCAGACGATTGCATTTTAGATTCAATATTTCTATGAACTGCAATTTCTTGGATGTTATGCCAAAGCAATGTACCAAGTTCTGATGTAAAGAAATAATATATTTTATGCACGGAATTTTATTGTTATTGTTATTCAAGTCATAGATATATGTGGCATGTTAAAGGTGCGGGAAGCCTCAATTATATTTGTGTGTGTGTGTTTGGGGAGGGGGGAGCAGTAAGAAACTTTGGGTTCCTCTGACCCACGGACGGAACCGTGGATCAGCGTCTCAATCTCCAGTTGTAAGAATACTTCAGTGTACGCTGTTACTACCGCACCTCCCTTCCCCCTCCCACACGCTCATCCTGTTACTCGAGTGTAAACATGGGGGTACTGCCACACTGACCAAGTACTCAGTAATTTAGGGCCATTCCGTTCATGGACTGGATGCCTGACTCCACCAACACTCGACAAAAAAACCGAATTACAATTAATATGTTTGTTTGCATGACCGTAATACGCAGCAGCTGCTATGTATCAGTAGCTGATTTTCCCTGTCTTAAGGTTACTGCAAATTAAGAGCATTTTTCGCCACATACGTTTCGTTTCCGGTCGTCATTGGTGGTATTGGACTGCAAAACATGTAAACCTGAGGCAAAAACACCAATCACTTACGAGTAAAAGCGAAACGCCTTTGATGAATAATGCTCCTATATTGCTGTAAGTTTAAGTCGGGAAAGACAATAATAATTTACACAAATCACGAACACCGGCCGAAGAAATGCGCCTGGCGACACTTTAGTGGAGACCCCCTGCTTACAAGGCAGCGCGCACAGTGGACAGTAAGCTGTCGTGGGCGGCTTACCTTGCATGGCGCCGGCCCAGCACAGCCAGAAGAGGACCCACTTGGCGGTGCGGAAGCGCTGCAGCAGGCGCGGCCGGAAGAAGCACCAGCCGCAGCGGGCGTCGGACGAGCCGCCCCCGCCGTCGCCGCCGAGCTGCGAGCTTCCGCCCCCGCCGCCCCCGGGCTCGCCTCCCGCGCCACCGCCGCCCCCGCTGCCCTGCAATGGCAAGAAGCACGTCGGCATCGCTTCTTCCCTACGCTGACATCGGCTCGTCGATCCCTGTAGCAGCTCCCTCCGACACAGTACAGTTCGCCAACAGTTCACGTCGTCTTCATCGCAGCATCTGCTGCCCGAAGTCGATCACAGCAGAGAAGAAACGCTACAGTCTAAAAACGTCCTTAGCATCACCTCCGCGGAGTCGTAATTTTTCGCACTGTCACTTTGCAATGGCACAGTCAAAATTTCTCAAGTCTAGCTTTAAAAATTTCAAAACCTTCTCACAGTCAATAATTCACCCTATCTGCAACACTCCTTCCTCTAAACTTCAGCAAAGTCTTGTAGTATTGCCAACGCAAATACTTTTTCGCATGTAACAGAAAACTGCCAGGGGCAACAGTTCTCTAAATAACGTGCAGACGGTCTTAAAAGTCCTGGAGAATAATATTATCGGCCGTTATGCGCCGATACGTTAGCTCCCCGCTGCCATCCGCGGGTAAAACTTGCGTTATTGCCAACGCAAACACTTTGCGACACCCAAACTAATTTTTCGGTAGTAATTCTCCGAATCACATCAAGACCGCTACAAATCTTCTGTAGAGAAACATAATATTGTCACTGTTACGCGAGGAAGCTTGTTCTGGCCGCACTGCTATCCCTGTCACAGCGCTGCTTTTTTAATAAGACGAGCGGATTCCTACCACAAAAATTCTGTCACCAACTGATACGCGTAGATCAATGGCCACGTATCATCCGTATGAAGATTGGTCTGTTTATGGCTCCCTTCTGCATCAGGTGGACCGGACACTGGATTTTGGCACAGTGTCCAAACAATGCGTATTCTCAGCACACAGGATGCACACCTACGCCTCCTCTTCTCAGAACTGACGGCTCTTCGGCCGGCTCCGGTGTGGGAATGCTTAATCGGCACACCTTCTGCGCGCGAGATGGAGCCGCCGGCGCACTGAACTCACTCGAAGAGGAAACAACTGACTCTCCTCCGTTTGTTGTCTCTCCGCCGCTGATAACGTCCACTTTCCCCGCGTCAACTATTTCCGACGCGCTGGCTCGCTGCGAGCACAGAACTCGTCCTTCGGAGCGCGCGGGAAGGCGCGTTTGTGTGCCGAATTGGTTCACCCGCACGATACACACAGCACGTGGCCGAAATCCTGCGTGTATTGATTTCGCCAGAGGAGCAACAAGTCTCCCTCCTAGCGGGCCACGTGGCGTAGAACGCCGCCGCACGCGCAGCAGGCAGCCTGGCACGTTGACCGTCACGTGTGCGTGTGACACACTTGCACTTCGCAAACTACCGCTGAGGACGGCTGAAGACGATGCTCGTAGCTCCGTACCTCTGCTCGTTCCCAGTGACTTGTAGGTGCGTCTCCCTGAAAGCGGGGATACGTCACTCGGAATGGCAGGCGCTATTACAGAACAGTTCACAAATCAGGCGGCAGGTGGACAACAGTTATGCGAGCCAGCTGTCTCTTGCGTTCCGTCACGCTGCACGTCGTTAGCATACCGTTCAGAGAGTGACGCGCAAGGCCACTGGAAGATGACAGGAAACGACGGCGTTACCTAGCCATTTTCTGCTCTACCACCTCTCCATACTAGCACCCGTTTCGTAGTCTCTTTACTCAAACGGATCTCTTTATCTTTATCGCAGCTAAAAATATTCCTCCTCACTGATTTAATACCTCAATCACTGTCACAGAGAGGAATAGTTCTTTACGCTATCACCTGTGCTACATTCCAGCCGTCTGTATTTGAACAACACGACTATACAATTCTTTTTTGTCTCCGGAACACTTCAGTGCAGCTTTACCATCACAGTAGCAAAGTATTTGTTGTGGTGGTTAGCCAACGACTCTCTCGTAAATACGTAGCGATAGCAGCTAGTTGAGAATGGATGAAATAACCAAACAAAAGTTTCAGATTTACTTAATTGTAGCACAGAATTCAAAAGCTAATAATGTTCGAGGTAATATTCGACACCACAATCATCAAACGACGGGAAATGTCATTCGCGTGGTAAACAGCACAAGCACTTGGCGTCGCTGCGACGAGAGTTATTTCCTGTAGCTGTATGTGTAATTAGACGATTACAGTAACAGCAGTGCCGTTAACGTATCGCATAGGTATACTTATTGCTAGCACAGATTCAAGATCTAACAATGTTCGAGGTAATTGTCACGCGACGGGAAATAAATCTTTTTCGCCTGGTAAATATGACAAGCACTTCATGTGGCTGCGACGAAAGGTACCGTCTGTAGCTGTTTGTGGAATTACACGATCACAATGAAAGCAGTGCCAGTAAAGTTTCGTATAGCTGTTCCTCCAGTAATAGCCGAATAACTGCACAGATAAACCAGCGATCGTCACAAGTCTCTGGTCCGTCCGAGTCTCGGAACAGGCGACGTGCTGCGACCTGAAGTGCGAAGAGCTCCGAGCAGCAGGTGAATCTCGTGGCGTGGTGTACCCGCGCGGAGGACGCAGCCGCCGGACGCCAGCCGTGATCCCTCAGCCGCCCGCAGGGTGTCGCTGTAGCGACTGCGGCGGCTCGCCCCCTCGCACGGCATTTATACCGCGCTGCTCCGCCCACCGGCGACGCCACGCACCCACCACCGAGGTGCGCATGCGTCGCCGGCGACGTCGGAAAACATCGCCACCAAACAGTGGAGGGCCCTCGTCCGTCCACAGTACCTTCCCCCTGCAGCGACACTGCTACGACGGTCAGTCGGAAAGTAGTGCTTTCTATTTTATAATTTTTGTTTTACAAGAAACACAAGTACTATCGTGTTGAGGTTGTTGTTGTTGTGATCTTTAGTCACTGGCTGGGTGCCCGAGCGGTTCTAGGCGCTTCAGTCTGGAACCGCGCGACCGCTACGGTCGCAGGTTCGAATCCTGCCTCTGGCATGGATGTGTGTGATGTCCTTAGGTTCGTTAGGTTTAAGTAGTTCTAAGTTCTAGGGGACTGATGACCTCAGAAGTTAAGTCCCATAGTGCTCAGAGCCATTTCAATCATTTTTTTGTGGTCTTTAGTCCGAAAACTGGTTTGATGGACCTCTCCATGCTGCTCTATCCTGTGCAAGCCTCTTCGTCTCCGAATAAATACTGCAGCCTACAACTCCTGGATCTGCTTACTGTTCAAAAATGGTTCAAATGGCTCTGAGCACTATGGGACTTAACTGAGGTCATGAGTCCCCTAGAACTAAGAACTACTTAAACCTAAGGACACCATACACGTCCATGCCCAAGGCTGGATTCGAACCTGCGACCGCAGCGGTCTCGCGGGTCCAGACTGTAGCGTCTAGAACCGCTCGGCCACTCCGGCCGGCCCTGCTTACTGTATTAATTCCTTTGTCTCCCTCTACAATTTATTTTTACCTTCTCTGCCCCCGCCCCCGTGCTTCCCTCAAACACTGAATTTGTGAGCCCTTGATGCCTCAGACCGTGTCGAATCCTACATTTTTCTTGTCTCCCCAATTCTATACAGTGCCTCCTCCTTAATTATGTGATCTACCCATCTAATCTTCAACATTCTTCTGCAGCACCACATTTCTAAAATCGTCTACTCTCTTTTTGTCTAAACTGTTTATCCTCCATGTTCCATCACCATACATGGCTACTCATAGCACAGTCAATGTCTCTTTGGCACTAGGATGTACTGTGCGGCTGGTCTCGGCGGAGGTTAGAGTCCTCCCTCGGGCATGGGTGTGTGTGTTTGTCCTTAGGATAATATAGGTTAAGTAGTGTGTAAGCTTAGGGACTGATGACCTTAGCAGTTGAGTCCCATAGGATTTCACACACATTTGAACAACACTAGAATGTACAGGTGAAGGGTTCTGGGCAATGAAGCGTCTACGCAAAGCGTTAGCGGCTGTGGAAGGTGCAGGATATACAGTGAGTTGTTTTCGTTCTTCAACTGAAAAAATTGTAATTGAATGATTAATGTTAGACAAAATTTGATTAGTAAAGATGCATAATGCTGCGAAATGTTACACCTTCTGTCGCCCCAGCTGTTGCAGACAATATTACTGCAAGGGGTTTGTCCAGATCGTCTTCGTCTTCTGTATATAATTGCCGTCGATGTTGGAGCGCGACCCTTCACATTGCTGGCACAGTTTCGTGCAGAACAGTCCTGCTCGCCTACACCCGCATCGCCCTTGGCAAACAGTCCTGTATTTGCAAGAAGCCTCTCGGGAGCCGAGATTTTCAGTGTGGTAATGGGAGTAATGGGAGCATTCTGTAGAAAATTTCGTCTGCTTTAATGTTGTGTCGAGTGGTCATCTTCTAGAAACGCATAGTTTTCGAAATGTTGCTGTTGTTGTTTTTGTTATTGTTGTGGTCTTCAGTCCAAAGACTTGTTTGTAACAGCTCTCCATGCTGCTCTACCCTGTGCAATCCTTTTCATCTCTGAGTAACTACTGTAATCTACATCATTCTGAATCTGCTCAGTGTATTCATCTCTTGGTCTCCCTCTACGATTTTTACCCTTCACGCTTCCCTCCAATACTGAACGTGATCCCTTGATGCCTCAGAACATGTCCTACTAACCGATCCATTCTTCTAGTCAAGTTGTGCCACAGGTTCCTCTTCTCCTAAATTCTGTTCGGTATCTCCCCATTAGTTACGTGATCTACCCATCTAATCTTCAGCATTCTTCTGTAGCACCACATTTCAAAAGCTTCTATTCCCTTCTCGTCTGTACTGTTTATCGCTCATGTTTTACTTCTGTACACGGCTACACTAGATACAAATACTTTCAGAAAAGACTTCCTAACAGTAAAATCTATATTCCATGTTAACTACCTTCTCTTCTTCAGAAACGCTTTCCTTCCCATTGCCAGTCTACATTTTATATCCTCTCTACTTCGACCATCTTCCGTTATATTGCTTCCCAAATAGCAAAACTCATTTACTAGATTAAGTGTCTCATTTCCTAATCTAATTCCCTCAGCGCCACCTGATTTAATTCGACTAAATTCCATTATCCTCATTTTTCTTTTGTTGATATTCATCTTGTATCCTCCTTTCAAAATTCCTACTCCAAATTTTTCTTTTGTTTCCTTTACTGTTTGCTCAATATACATACAGATTGAATAACATCGGGGATAGGCTACAATCCTGTCTCACTCGCTTTTCAACCACTGCTTCCATTTCGTGCCCCTCGACTCTTATGACTGCCTTCCGGTTTCTGTACAAATTGTAAAGAGGCTTTCGCTCCCTGTATTTTACCTCTGCCAGCTTTATTATCTGAAAGAGAGTTTTCCAGTCAACATTGTCAAAAGCTTTCTCTATGTCTACAAATGCTGCAAACTTAGATTTGCCTTCCCTTTACCTATCTTCTTAGGGAAATCGTAGGGTCAGTATCGCCTCGTGTGTTCCTACATTTCTCCGGAACCCAAACTGATCTTCCCCGAGTTCAGCTTCTACCACTTTTTCTTCTGTAAAGAATTCATGTTATTATTTTGCAACCATGACGCATTGAACTGATAGTTCGGTAATTTTCACACCTGTCATCAACTGCTTTATTTGGAATTATTACATTCTTCTTTAAGTATAAGGGAATTTCGCTTGCCTCGTAGGTCTTGAACACCAGATGGAAGAACTTTGTGATGGCTGGCTACCAAGGCCAACAGTAGTTCTGACGGAATATCGTCTACTCACGGGACCTGTTTCGACTTAGATCTTTCAGTGCTCTGTCAAATTCATCACATTGTATCGCTTCTCTAATCTCATCTTTGTATACGACCACTTCACTTTCTATAATATTGTCGTCAAGTTCATCTCCCTTGTATACAGTCCGTATACACTCCTTCCACCTTTCAGCTTTCCCTTTCTATGCTTAGTACTGGTTTTCCCTCTGAGCTCTTGATATTCGTACTGCTGCTTGTCTTTTCCCCAAAAGTCCTCTTCAATTTTCATATAGGTGGCATGGAAACAGATGAAAATCGGATTGGGCAACACGGACCTGTTATGGAGGATAACGCCCGACAGTGAAACCATGGCGTCTGATTGTTGCAGACTTTGCAAGTGCTCATGTGTGGTCTGACATTTCCAAGCTGAAGCAGAGGGTGCTTCATGATTTGACAAACTCTTATGTGCTTAGAAACTCGATTACAGCACGCTGTTTGTCACGGACCGACATAGTTACATCACACACCATCATGTTACACACTCACAATTCGGATTCCTCTAGCGGCAGAGGGTCAGCGAATCGCGAAAGTCGTTTGAGTGATACGTATGAAATGTGACAGCTTAACCAATACTGAGAACGCAATAAAAAAATCGTACGCACCCGTACATTACCAACTTAATGGAGGAGAAAAGAATAGGAGCCATTATTTTCTGACTGGTCCTCGTATTATGTCTGGCGAGAAGAACCACTTTGCATACGATTCGATGTCAGTTTTGCAGTCTCTGAGGCATAAGAAGTAGAATTCCAACACAAGCAGCAGCATCTTAGCAATCGTTTGGCAGTGCAGCTAGTCTGACATTCAATGTTAGACGATAGAATTGTTGTGGGTTGAATCTCTCTGCGGCATCATTCATAGTAAAGCAGTCGATATTCTTGCTAAAGAAGCCACAAAATCCTGAACTTTAATCTGCGTCACATATTTTTCTTTTCAGCTGTGTCCTCCGGACACGTAGAAACCCTTTAAACAGTAGCAGGAGGATTGGATCTCAATTAATCACGCGAAGATATTAATCCTGTGTTTAGCATGGTAGTCCACACAGACCATGGTTCTACTATGTTAGTCTTCCTAGATGACTGTTATCTGTCGCCTGAGCTTCAACCATGGAAGTTTTCCAATGCACCTTCATCACACTGGAGTAAATCTAATTCCGTTCTGTGACTGTACTAACACTTCAAAATGTGAAATCAGTCTCATTCTCTTTGCATGCGCGAAACTGGAGCGGAATAGACAATCGTTTTCGCAACAATTACCTCGTCTGAAAGTAGTTTCCCACGAGAGTACTTTCTCTGATTTTTAACTAGCTTCCAAGAGAGCTTTGTAGGAACAACGCGGCATTGGGGATCTATGATAACAATCACTTCATGTTAATATGTATTTTATATGTAGAATTAGGCATCAAACATTTGCATCGCCATTGCTACCTACTGCTTTTTGTTTTATTTCTTGAACTCTATCATTGTCTAATTACACTGTAAAAGTTTAAACGTCGAATACCTTTACCAAACACCTATTTTTATATTTACACAGCCAAGTCACATTAATGTGACCGCCGGCAATGTTCACGCCAACGTACAATAGCCATTCACAGACGGCAGCACTAGCCGTGGAGGGTACACAATGTGTATCGGAGGAGCTCGGAGAACAGTGAAACCGTTGTCGTAATGCAGGAACAGAGCGATTTATCTGACGTTCAAAACGGAATGGTCACTGGTTTTCAGGCTAAAGGGTGGAAGCATTTCCGAAACGGCTAGGTTTTTAAACTGTTCCCCCGTGGTTAAAGTATACCGTGTATGGCACAACGGCATACCCAGAACTGGCGCCGACCCAGCTGTGGTGCACCACAAGTCAGAGATGACGGGTGAGAAATGGCTGCAGAGATGTGTATGGGCGAAAAGACGTGCAAGAGTTGAGCAACTGACAAGTGCCACCATGTCCACCCGTAGATGCAGTTTGTTATTCCTCGGCTAAATTGTATCTACCAGCAGGACACACAGCTTGCAGTGGACGCGCATGGCTCAAAGAGCACCAGGATCGGTCTACTACACTCCTCTGGCCACCAAGCTATTCGGATTTAGACTCAATCGAGAATCTGTGGGGCTGCCTCGACAGGGCTGTTTGCGCTACGGATCCTCAACTGCGAAACCTAGCGCAGCTGCCCACGTCACTGGAGTCGACATGGCTCCACATTCTTGTCGGTACCTTCCAGATCCTTTGTCACTCTCTTCCTGCATGCCTCGGAGCAGTACGCGCTGCAAAAGGTGGTTATTCAGGCTTTACATACGTTGTTGCATTAATGTCGCTGGACACTATATATCTGTTTCACAACTTGTTAATCGTTAATATTCTTATATCGCTCCTCCACCTTTTCCTTTAAATTAACCGATCTTATTGTTCAATATTTTACATAGACTACATAACAAGTTACAGTAGGCCTAAAAAGAGCTCATATTATGTCATCAATTTATATTTTATACTGTATGACCGCACGCTACCTTTTAGCTAGTTAAATGGCTGTTCGACGACGACGACCAAATAAAAAGACTATAAAATAAACTTTCGACGGTAGTCGCCAACTTCGTCAAACCACTTCCCGTTTAACAACTGCTGGAGGACATCCACTGTGGACGAAGTTGTGACTACCTGGCAGTATCTACAGTACCAGCTACAAGCAGGATACAGCTATTCGAGATGAAGTATGACGGTTCCTATAATAGTAGCAGCAATAGTAGTAATAGTAGTAGCAGTAGCAGTAGTACGTGCACTATCAGTATTTCTTTCGAGTGGCTACAATAAAACTGGCCCGAAAGATATTCCATGCACCTTACGACAACCAGCCCAACTAGCATTGTCTGTCCTAGGTCTGAATCATGTAAGTTGAGTTGCCTGCCTTAAGCTGAAAGAATTTTTTCCCAGGCCAGTCTTATTTTGCCCAAGCCTTTATTTGTTTATTTCAAATGGTTCAAATGGCTCTGAGCACTATGGGACTTAACATCATTGGTCATCAGTCCCCTAGAACTTAGAACTACTTAAACCTAACTAACCTAAGGACATCACACACATCCATGCCCGAGGCAGGATTCGAACCTGCGACCGTAGCGGCCGCGCGGCTCCGGACTGAGCGCCTAGAACCGCGAGACCACCGCGGCCGGCTTGTTTATTTCGAACGAATAGGTATGCACCTGTTGGGCATGATGCCTGCAGCTCTTCCTGAATCTGCAAGTAGATCTGTTCTCCTAACGCAAAGGTAAAGTGCGTAGAGGAGAGTACATGACATACTACTATCATTTTCCCTTCCTGCTCCAATCACGGATGGTACGGGGCCTGAAAGGCAGTTCGTACAGCACCGTATGAGATCTTCATCTACACTGTAGCGTAGGATCTGGGTGGAGTGATATTTGGGCTGTGGGTTGTACAAGTGTAGACTCAAGTTTAAAAAACATTTTACTGAACATACAATACTCTTCTTCAGAATAGACAATATGTAATGTAACTGAACTTCATAGAATTACTTTACTACAGTATAACAAAATTTAAATCAGACTGCGTCCCATTAAGCAAAATTGCGCCAACAACACCAGTTGACAATATATGGCCCTTGACCACAGACACTAAAATGGCAAATTAAAATATCTTCCACGAATAACCACTTAAACAAGCAAAATGTCAGAGACAACACTCTGAATTAGCACTCAACTACGAATATAGATCTGCGAGCACTCCCACCTATCATCAACTACTGACGAAAACAACGCTACTGCCGGCCGCGGTGGCCGTGCGGTTCTAAGCGCTCCAGTCCGGAGCCGCGCTGCTGCTACGGTCGCAGGTTCGAATCCTGCCTCGGGCATGGATGTGTGTGATGTCCTTAGGTTAGGTAGATTTACGTAGTTCTAAGTTCTAGGGGACTGATGACCACAGCAGTTCAGTCCCATAGTGCTCAGAGCCATTTGAACCATTTTGAACAACGCTACTACCAGCCCACTGAATTTCTATCTACACAAACTTCACCATTACAGTTTTCAGTACAATGGCACATAAAAAACAATCACCCTCATAGCGTAACAATAACAGTATACTTTTGTGTACAATGGCACATACGCAATGAATCATGCTCACAGCTTAATAATGATTAAATAGTTTTCCATATGGCATATACAAAATCTACCACGCTTACAACGTAAAACTGAACGAGCGTGTCATCCAGACCGTCTAAGGCCCAAGCGATGTCGACCGATCGCCGTATCACCCTCTGCTTTGCAGCGTCATGCGGATGCGGTATGGAGCGGCGTGTAGTCAGCACACCGCCCTCCCGGCCTTCTTGCCGACTTTCCAAACCGTGGAACCGCTACTTCTCATAGCTCCTTAATCGGTATCGCGAGAGTGAGTACACCCCGTAGCAGTTCACTCACCATGGAAAGCTAATTGGCAGTACTGGGAATCGGGCTCGAGTTACATGGCAGGCATCTATGCTGTCCACTTAGTGTAAAATTAACAAAGCCAGTATGTCTCGCACTTAGAGAAAACGCTGCACGCCAAGCGTGCCTACAGAATAACAGCACCACGTCGCACTGTACAAACGGGTCTTCTGTTTGGAAAATAACTGGTAATTTGTCACACTGAAAGCACAGCTTGTAGTCCTCACTATACACTGTGCTGCATCACTCAGTGAACCAAATGCCGCTGTCGGTCACCGAAGCACCCTGCTAATGCTGCTCGTGTAGTGCGGAAGCCCATGTCTGCTTCTCCTCTGGAATCGCCGTCCTCCCGCCCGGGAATAGACACCGACTGCTCCTGAAGCGTCCTTTATGTCCACACAACGATCACGCCCCACGCTGTCTATCAGTGAAGTGGTGAACTCGTCTCTTGGGCCCACCACCTTTGGAGTAGGCTTCCCGTTCTTAGAGTGAGTGCTACCTCCCTTCACCATCGCTGTCCTGCAGTTGCGGATACTGCGCCATCTTCGGCCTGCTAAACTGACAAGTGGAAGCCCCGACGTTCTGATCACGGATTTAATTCACATTTTCTACACCTTTAATAGTCCTTTAGGGCAGCATAACGAGCAAGTAGTAAGGTGTACTACACTCATGCTCATAAATTAAGGATAACTGCAGAATGTGGTGCCACACAGCCTGGCAGTACACAAAACTGGCGCTAATAGCATAGGCACATAGGGAACACACACGATACATGTCTGTAAGTCCACGGTATTGGTGATAAGTTGAGAAAACCGTCCCGAAACACATGTGCTACAAAACGCCAATTTTTCCTGCGCATGTACCCCGACATCAATATGGGATATGATCACGTACACAGGCCGCACAACGAGTTGGCATACTCTGGATCAGCTGCTGGGATATAGCCTCCCATTCTTTCACCAGTGCCTGTCGGGGCTCCTGAAGTGTCGTAGGGGTTTGAAGACGTGCAGCGATATGTCGACCGAGAGCATCTCAGACGTGCTCGATGGGGTTTAGGTCTGGAGAACAGGCAGGTCACTCCATTCGCCTGATATCTTCTATTTCAAGGTACTGTTCCACGACGATGGCAGCTCGGTGGGGCCGTGCGTTATCATCTATCAGGAGGAAGGTGGGACCCAATGCACCCCTGAAAAGGCGGACATACTGGTGCAAAATGACGTCCCGATACACCTGACCTGTTACAGATCCTCGCTCAAAGACATGCAGGTGTACGTGCACCAATCATAATCTCACCCTCACCATCAAACCACGACCTCCATACAGATCCCTCTCAAGGACATTAAGGGGTGGCTATATGGTTCCTAGTTCACGCCAGATCAAAACGGGTGAGCATCACTGTTCAGACTATACCTGGACATGTCCGTGAACATAACTTGGGACCACTGTTCCAACGACCGTGTATTGTGTTCTTGACACCAGGCTTTACGGGCTCTCCTGTGATCCTGCGGCCAGGGGTCAGTGGAATGCACCTTGCAGGTCTCCAGGCGAATAAACCATGTCTGTTCCAGTGTCTGTGGTAAGGTCCCGAGCAAGGCTACCTGCAGTACTCCGTGGACGTCTGCGAGCACTGATGGTGATATATCGGTCTTCTTGTGCTGTTGTACACTGTGGACGTCCCGTACTGCAGCGTCTGGACACGTTTCCTGTCTGCTGGAATCGTTGCCATAATCTTGAGATCACACTTTGTGGCGCACGGAGGGCCCGTGCTACGACCTGCTGTGTGTGACCAGCCTCCAGTCGCCCTAGTGTTGTATCACTCACAAAGTCATCAATATGTGTTCTTTGAGTCATTTTCAACACACAGTCACCATTAGCACGTCTGAAAACGCGTGCACACTTACTCGCTGCACCGTACTCTGACATACACCAACACACCTCTGCGTATGTGAACTGCTGCCAGCGCCACCGTGCGACGATCGCAGGCCAAATGCATCGCATGGTCATACCCCGAGGTGATTTAAACCCGTAAACCGCCCACCAGAGCGTTGTTTCACTATGTATCAGCATTAGTTTATGAGCATGAGTGTATTTAGGTCAATGATGTACCAGAGCACTGCGACCCTGAGCCCGAGCTGGCGGCAGTCATGTAGTTAGGTTTCAAGCTCCGTAATCGGTGGATCGCTGGATGGAGCCTCACTCACGTTCTTCTTTTTAAATTTATATATTTTTAATATGTCTTATTATTTCGCGCATACTATATTGTATGGGAATATAATGACAAGACAGGCGTATTTGCGTGAAATTTTATTGAATTTCCAAAGTTATTTTGATGTTTGCTAATTTTTATTATTACAACAAATACTGAGAGATTGTTAGTTGGTAGCTTGATTTAGGGAGGAGAGGACTAAACAGCGAGGTCCTCGGTCCCATCTGATTAGGGAAGGATGAGAAAGGAAGTCGGCCGTGCCCTGTCAAAGGAGTTATCTCGGCATTTGCCGGAAACGATTCAGGGAAATCACGGAAAACGTAAGCCAGAATGGCCGGACGCGGATCTGAACCACCGGCCTCCCGAATGCGAGTCCAGTCTGCTAACCACTACGCCACCTCGCTCGGTATACGACTCTTACGAGGGTAAGTCAATTATTATCCGCAATTTAGCTACATTTTTGTTTATTATGGTAGTACTGTCGTTTTACGTTTTACATTGATGACGCATGCTTTGTTTATTTGTTGTTATCTCTTTGCAATTTTCAAGCTGCTAGTTAAGTTTCGTTATAGCTGCCGTGTGTTAATCATAGCTGCTCCGCTGTCTATTTGCACCAAAGAAGAGTAACGCTCATCGAAGACTTTCGGTACAGTACGGGAACAGTATTTTGCCACAACGGAGTGTCTACGAACGGATTGAAAAATTCCGAAATGGTCGCACTAGTGTTACGCACGATGAAGGAGCCGGACGACCTTTTACCGCCACAAATGAAGAAACCATTGAGCGTTCACGTGAAATGATTCTCTTAGACAGACGATTAACTATTGACGAAGTGGCCCATCGTGTGCAAATTAGTCACAGTTCTGCCTACGGAGTTATCCACAGCACACTTGGGTTTCATAAAGTTCGTGCAAGATGGGTCGAAAAATAACTCACACAGTTGCATAAACAAACGCGCTTGGACATGTGCAAAAAACATTTGGACCGCTATGGTAACGAAGGGGACAACTTCTTAGACAGGATCGTTACTGGTGACGAAACATGGATCCATCATTACGAGCCGGAGAGTAAACGGCAGAGCAGGGAATGGGAACAATCAAATTCGCCTGCAAGAAAAAGTTCGAGACCCAACCGTCCGGAGGAAAGCTGATGCTTACGGTTTTTTGGAACGCACAAGGTCCAATAGTGGAACAGAATGGGGAAAGGGGCACAACAATAAGCAGTGTACGTTACAGTGAGATGCTTACTGTCAGGCTAAAGCCTGCAATTCGAAGCATACGCCGAGGATTACTGTCAAAAGGTGTTGTGTTGTTGCACGACAGTGCCCGTCCGCATACTGCTGCCCACACAGCTGAAACGCTCCAGAAACTTAAATTTGAAGTACTGGATCACCCTCCATATAGTCCCGATATCGCCCCTTCTGACTATCACTTGTTTGGTCCACTCAAACACGCATTAACGGCCGTCGATTTGCCTCGGACGAAGCAGTGAAAGAAGCGGTGCATTCCTGGCTCGCAGCTCAACCGAGAAACTTCTTTTATGAGGGCATCAGGACGCTTGTACAACGATGGACCAAGTGCGTTGAAACTCAAGGAGACTAAGTCGAAAAATGATGTTCTTGTAAGTTTCCTATTTAATTACAATAAAATTTTATAACTACTTTGCGGATAATATTTTCACTTACCCTTGTATGTCTGCAGGTAAGTTAACAGCTTCATCAAGTACCTTTAGACTTGTTCATATATGATTGACGACGAACGAGAAATTACTTCTTGTCAAGATGCTATTAAAATACAGCCGGCCGAAGTGGCCGTGCGGTTAAAGGCGCTGCAGTCTGGAACCGCAAGACCGCTACGGTCGCAGGATCGAATCCTGCCTCGGGCATGGATGTTTGTGATGTCCTTAGGTTAGTTAGGTTTAACTAGTACTAAGTTCTAGGGGACTAATGACCTCAGCAGTTGAGTCCCATAGTGCTCAGAGCCATTTTATTAAAATACATCTAATTTTCGGCAGCGATATTTACGTAAATGTTGAGTTACGCATGGTTTGCATCCAAACTGTTGGAAGAAAGAGAAATTTTTCAAATTGTTAACTAGCTTTCTTTCCTTAGAAACTGAAGGTTCCTTCATGCGGGAAAATTGTGTAAATTCGATGTAGTAGGTGCGTTTTTAATTTATGTTTTCCGTGTCTGTATGAAAAATATCATCCAGAAACTTGTAACGTCGAAAGCATTTCCGAAGATTTATCGTACATTACCCTCATATTCTGGCATATAATTACTCATTGCATTCTTCAATAAAGTTTTTTACACTTTTATTTATAGATGTTTGACTTGGGATTTCCAGGCCTGTTCCTCGTCCTTGAAACCTGTGTCAGCAGATCGAAGTGCTCAAATGCAAAACAGTTCTCGGTGCCTTACCGGATTGCAGATGCAAGGAATTTTGGAAATTACGAGAGGTATACATTTTCAGGGAAACTTTATGCGTTTGGTCATTTACTTGTCGACAGTTACAAATGGTTGAAATGGCTCTGAGCAGTATGGGACTTAACATCTGAGTTCATCAGTCCCCTAGAACTTAGAACTACTTAAACCTGACTAACCTAAGGACATCACACACATCCATGCCCGAGACAGGATTCGAACCTGCGACCGTAGCGGTCGCGCGGTTCCAGACTGAAGCGCCTAGAACCGCTCGGCCACACCGGCCGGCGACAGTTGCGAATTTAATAATTGTTGCGATAATAAAAATCAGCAGACCATCAAAAAACAGTGGAAATTCAGTAAATGTTTATGCAAATACACGTGTATTTTGATCATATTACCTTTCAAAAGTAATACATATGAAATAATATGACTAGTGTTGAAAAAAAAATAAAAGAAAAAAAGAACGCGAGCGAGACTCGATCCAGGAATCTACCGATTACGGAGCTTGAACGGTAACCACATGACCGTCGCAGTTCGTTCTCAGAATCGCAACGCACCGGTACATCGTCGACGCGTAATATTTCTACCGCATATTTCTCGAAATCGCAAAAGTATATTATATTGTCCTTGTTGTGGCGTAGCAAGACAGCCACGCCACGGAAGTAGCCGGAAGGCACGCGTTTAGCTCACGCAGGCAAGAGATAGGTCTGTAACAGGATACGTAATGAATGCTATAAAGAAAAGTACGTAGCTGCTGGAATACTTAACTTTAATCCATCATTTGTATATCGCTTTTGACGATACAAGTTAGACTCTTTAGATACATGCAATATAATGCTAATGGCGCCTTGCTAGGTCGTAGCCATTGACTTAGCTGAAGGCTATGCTATCTATATTCTCGGCAAATGAGAGAGTCTCCGTCCGCGTAGTCGCTAGCAAAGTCGTCCGTACAACTGGGGCAAGTGCTAGTACGTCTCTCTAGACCTGCCGTGTGGCGGCGCTCGGTCTGCTATCACTGAAAGTGGCGACACGCGGGTCCGACATGTATTAATGGACCGCGGCCGATTTAAAGCTACCACCTAGCAAGTGTGGTGTCTGGCGGTGACACCACAGTCCTAATGTACTACTAGACGCGAACAAAATCTGAAATAAAGTCGTGATCCGAACGTCGTGGCCTCCCCTTGTGAGACGAGTCCAGCTAAATGCTCCAGTCTGGCACGGGCGCTTCGTCACAACTCGTCAGCGGCGTGTGCACGGCTACCGGTGGAGGCCCTCTTTGCTATCGCCGCATTTCCTGCTCCGCTGCCCTCACCACCAAGCTTAGCTAACGTCAGCAACGTCGGCTGCCGCCCTTGCTCTGTCACCGGCGATGCCGCAGGCTTTGCGACTGCTGCCCCGCGGCCACGGTACTCGCTTCCGCTGATAGCGGAGCAGCTGACTGCCTTCCTTCCGCCTCACGTTGTCCAGCTCGGAGCTGCGCACGACGGCCGCCGACCGCAGCCTTTCAGGTCCCCGTATACTGGCGGATCAGTCGGTCGACTCGTCCGCGGAGCGGGTCTGCCCCGACCTGTCCTCCTGTGTGTAGGCGGTGGGTTCGTGGTCAGATCCCAGGTCGGAGTGCGTCCATTTGACTGGCGAACCTCTATCTACCAGCTCCAGTCGCTACCTGCCAGCCCGCACCCCGTCAGTGCAGAGAGGCAGGTTCTGCCAGGGAGCCGCCGTTGCCCGCACACAGTCGGAAGAGTCGCAAGAGGGTAAGTGAGCGAGTTGGTAGACCGGTCGGACTGTGAAGGAGCGGGTGGAGCACGAAGAAAGATGTGCCTCGAATTCCAAACGCAGGGCACATCATTTGGGGTCATGGCATTTACGCAAGATATATGTTGGAATAAATAGTATAGCTCTTGACATATGTTGTTTCCTGAAATTTTGTGAGTAAGGCTTGCTTATAGGGATGGGCTATGAGCGCGCTCGAGAAACGCGCGACGCGAAGGCAATTTCTCGAGAATTTCTCGGGTACGCTCGAGAAGTTGACAGTGCTGCGCTCTCTGAGAAATTGCGCGAACCTTCAGTACACGAAGCACTGAGCCGCAGCGGTCGTACTCGTCGTACGTACGTGCTCGGAAAACTTTGAAAGCCTATGATTGATATCAACTGTACTACCGTTATTAATGTGTACTGAAGTATTAGTATATGTCTCATAAGACAAAAATCATAGAATTGTTGTTTAAAACAAAGCACAAAATTCGCATAAAACAGAAGCTTTATTCTTACAAAATAATTACCTTGTACATTCTACATGTAAGCATGCATGCTTAAACGTAAAAGAGAAGTGCTATAGCCTTTTATATACAGAAACTGCGTGCATGCATGCGTTTACTTACTGAAGGAAGAAAGGAAATAAAAGTTGTTCAGCAGAAGGTACACTCCTGGAAATGGAAAAAAGAACACATTGACACCGGTGTGTCAGACCCACCATACTTGCTCCGGACACTGCGAGAGGGCTGTACAAGCAATGATCACACGCACGGCACAGCGGACACACCAGGAACCGCGGTGTTGGCCGTCGAATGGCGCTAGCTGCGCAGCATTTGTGCACCGCCGCCGTCAGTGTCAGCCAGTTTGCCGTGGCATACGGAGCTCCATCGCAGTCTTTAACACTGGTAGCATGCCGCGACAGCGTGGACGTGAACCGTATGTGCAGTTGACGGACTTTGAGCGAGGGCGTATAGTGGGCATGCGGGAGGCCGGGTGGACGTACCGCCGAATTGCTCAACACGTGGGGCGTGAGGTCTCCACAGTACATCGATGTTGTCGCCAGTGGTCGGCGGAAGGTGCACGTGCCCGTCGACCTGGGACCGGACCGCAGCGACGCACGGATGCACGCCAAGACCGTAGGATCCTACGCAGTGCCGTAGGGGACCGCACCGCCACTTCCCAGCAAATTAGGGACACTGTTGCTCCTGGGGTATCGGCGAGGACCATTCGCAACCGTCTCCATGAAGCTGGACTACGGTCCCGCACACCGTTAGACCGTCTTCCGCTCACGCCCCAACATCGTGCAGCCCGCCTCCAGTGGTGTCGCGACAGGCGTGAATGGAGGGACGAATGGAGACGTGTCGTCTTCAGCGATGAGAGTCGCTTCTGCCTTGGTGCCAATGATGGTCGTATGCGTGTTTGGCGCCGTGCAGGTGAGCGCCACAATCAGGACTGCATACGACCGAGGCACACAGGGCCAACACCCGGCATCATGGTGTGGGGAGCGATCTCCTACACTGGCCGTACACCACTGGTGATCGTCGAGGGGACACTGAATAGTGCACGGTACATACAAACCGTCATCGAACCCATCGTTCTACCATTCCTAGACCGGCAAGGGAACTTGCTGTTCCAACAGGACAATGCACGTCCGCATGTATCCCGTGCCACCCAACGTGCTCTAGAAGGTGTAACTACCCTGGCCAGCAAGATCTCCGGATCTGTCCCCCATTGAGCATGTTTGGGACTGGATGAAGCGTCGTCTCACACGGTCTGCACGTCCAGCACGAACGCTGGTCCAACTGAGGCGCCAGGTGGAAATGGCATGGCAAGCCGTTCCACAGGACTACATCCAGCATCTCTACGATCGTCTCCATGGGAGAATAGCAGCCTGCATTGCTGCGAAAGGTGGATATACACTGTACTAGTGCCGACATTGTGCATGCTCTGTTGCCTGTGTCTATGTGCCTGTGGTTCTGTCAGTGTGATCATGTGATGTATCTGACCCCACGAATGTGTCAATAAAGTTTCCCCTTCCTGGGACAATGAATTCACGGTGTTCTTATTTCAATTTCCAGGAGTGTATTTTTACATCCCATTGCTACACTGCCGTCGATTTTTGTTTAGAAATATGATTTTATTAACCAATTGGCCCTTTAGTCTGCTTCTTTGTTTGTTTATAAGTAGTCTTGTTTTCGAAAATATTCTTTCACTGGGAACAGACGCTGCAGGTATTGCAAGATATTTTTTTGCCACGACAGCTAGACCTGGGTAACTGTTTTCAGTTTTTTTTCCAGTAGTGTAAAGGATTATCTGTGCGTTGTAGGTACGGTTCTTCTCAATATCGTTGTACCTCCTGATCTATGCTATCACAACCGCTTTTCATTAGATTTTTATTGGAAACCTCTTCACCTAAAGAAGCCCATAAGGAACTACTGGTGTTTTGTACGAAATGGTACTCGTGGCTAGTGTCGTTAGCAGCCGAATGAGTAGATTGTACGGTATCTACCACGTTTGTGCACTCTGCAATTAGGCTTGCAACGGCATGTTTTGAATGAATGGGATTCGTAAATGGTAACGTTTTTAATCTTGGGTGTTTGTTTCTATTAATCCTAGCCGGGCTGTTAGTGAGTTGTGCAAATGTTGTTGTAGCTGTTGCGCTGTCGTGGTAGCCCACTTCCAATTGCATACGTTATGATTAGCTGTCTGATTATTGGAATAGCTTTCGAAAGAGAGGTATAGTTTTCAGTTAATATTTCACTTGTTACCACTTCAAATGGCTGTAGTACACAAAAACATTCGCTCAAAATTCGCCACTCGTCAGCTGTGAGGTTCTCTACACCTGAATACAAAGTTGATAAACAGGCTGCAATGCATTCCTTTTGCTCCACTAGACGCTGTAGCATATAAAACGTACTGTTCCATCGGGTTTCGGTTTCCTGAATCAATTTATGAACAGGTTTATTCATTAGATCCTGGATCTCATGGAGTTTTTCATTAGCATTGCAACTTGTTTTAAAATAGCTAACAATTTTTCTGGCCTTATCCCGCATTATGCAGAGCTCACTGTTGCTGTTCAAAGAACTTTTCACAACTAAATTGATGACGTGTGCTAAACAAGGCACATGTTGCATATCTGTGTTGCCACTGTGAATAAGTTGTACGGCCTGCGTCATGTTACTGCCGTTGTCGGTTGTGATGCTTACAACTTTGTTTTCAATGTTCCATTTTGAAATCACGTTATCTAACGCCTCACTAATATTTAGCGCTGTATGCTTTTCCGGGAAACGGAATGTCTTGAGAGCTAAAGCTTTCAGGCACCAACTAGTGCTAATGAAATGACCCGTTACAGCAATATATGCCTCACTATTGAGTGAGGTCCAAATATCGGTCGTTAAAGAAACACAAGTAGAGTCTTCCACGGCCAAGTTTACGGCCTCTTTCTGTTTATGGTAATCGTCCTCAATCATGAGGCGCAACTTTTTTCGATTTGGTATCGAGTATTGTGGGTCCAACAGTGAAAAAAAACGTCGAAAACCAGTGTCCTCGACGATTGAAAGCGGTTGAAAATCGTCTATTATCAAGGCCACTAGTGCTTCATCTAGCTGTTGTTGTCGTTTACTTCCCTCTATGAAGAGAAACGTAAGATTTAGATCAGTGCTCCTGCGAGGGGATACGTTATGCTCGACAACTACTCCAATAAAATTACATATCGTATCGTGCAAAAGCTAGGATAGTATAGGTTTGATTTTGGGGTATGTTGTAGATTATCGGAGTACGATTAAAAAATCAATGTTTTATAAGGGTCGCGGACCGCTTCGGACACTATCCGAACTTTTTGCACGGAATTCACCTTTTGTACCATAAGTACCTGGATATTTTGTCTGCCTCGCACTATTGGAAGAATGGGCCTCTGCATCCACGGACGTCGCTGTTTTATTGCTCGATAAATTGTGCAGTTTAAGATGTCTAATCATGGCCGTTGTATTTTTTGATACATTACGGAGATCTTTACGACAAATGTTGCAAGTAACGTTATCTCCATCCTCCGTAAAGTATTGCCAGCACCATGACGTTCGTTTTCGAGTGTCCATATGGATTTGAATAACTTGACTCGAATGAAACCTGAGACATACTAGTTACGAACACTGCGAGCGTGTTTGTCTAGCGGCGGCATTCAATTCACAAAACGACAGCGGCACACGCCGCCGAGCAATTTCTCGTGAGCTTCTCGAGAATTGCTTGAGAACTAGACACTCGAGAAATTCTCGGTGCGCTCGAGTCGCCGCGCTTCGCCATCCCATCACTGCTTGCTTAGGCAAAGTGAGTGGAAAACATTAAATGTCCATGTGTAATCTGCACCCAGAACACTCGGTCGAATGTCAATTTAACCTCGTACATGTGCACACCTTAAGTGGGAATACAAATGATTGAAGTTTCAATTCTCACTCGCAGATACAATGTCCAAAGGAGTGCATTAGTGTTGTTTGTCGTTAATGTTGATATCTGGCCTGGTAGGAAGGATAAGGGTCGATGTCAGATGTTGAGTGATCACTGTGTCGTCGAGTTCAGCACCTGACAGAGTTTTAAAAGAGCCTCATTGTAGGTCTCTAGTCGAATCGTGCAATATTCAGACTTGTGGAACGTTTGGGTGTGACAGTCGCGCTATGCTGGACTGCATGAGAACATGAAAATAGGCATACTAATCATAAAGGTTACAGTCGACCATGTATGACCACCATAAGACCACCTATGACCATCGAGCACATCATAATCCTTTCACACCTCTGTGATAGCCATCCACGAACAAGTCATGGACTCCTTGAAACATTTGTGTCACCCTGCAGCACTGGTAGGAGATTAGCAATAGCCGGACTGGGGAAACACAGTCCCATACAACAGACTGCTGTTAACACCACAACGGAAATGACTTGCGTTTGAAGGGGTGCTTTCACTGGAAAGCATGGACTGCTTCACACTGTATGCAGTGATGAATCACAGTGCTATCTCCAATAACTATCTTGGCAGGTATGGAGAAGAGACCTTATTTTTCCAGTGTTTTGGAGAGGCATAACGGTGTTACTCCTGGCGTCATCGTGTTGGGAGCCATCGGGCAGGACTTCAAGTCACGACTAGTAGTGATGAGGGAACTCTGACAGCACAGTGGTGAGACACAGACATCCTGCATCCTCGTAGGTTACCTCTCAAGAGATATTATTGTGGTGCCATCTTTCAGCAGGACAATCAGTGTTTACACAAGGTACGTGTTTTTTTGAACTATCTGTGTGATGCTGAGGTACCTCCGTAGCGCATAAGAGCCCCATATCTGTTCCCTGCTCGGAAGTCAACTCCGTCCCTGAACCAGCATCCAGGATATCAAGGACCATTCACAACATTTGTCGGCCAGCTAGCCTCAGAAGAGATACGAAGGCATGGCACCCGTTCCAACCCAGACAATAGATGGTGCAATTTCATACTGATAAGTAACCTCACACTGCCAAGGTCTTCCTAAATTCGAATCTGATTTGAATCAGAATCCTCCACTCCTTCTGCGTGATTCACTTATACTGAAGAGCCAAAGAAACTGGTACACCTGTCTAATGTCGTGTAAGGCCCCAGTGAGTACGCAGAAGTGCCGCAATACGGCGTGGCATGTACTAGACTAATGTCTGAAGCAGTGCTGGAGGGAATTCACACCATGAATCCTGCAGGGCAGTCCATAAATCCGTAAGAGTACGAGGGTGGAGGTCTCTTACGAACAGCACGTTGCAAGGCATCCCAGATATGCTCAATAATGTTCGTGCCTGGGGAGTTTGGTGGCCAGTGGAAGTGTTTAAACTCAGAAGAGTATTCCTGGAGCCATTCTGTAGCAATTCTGGACGCGTGGGGCGTCGCATTGTCCTGCTGGGATTGCCCAAGCCCGTCGAAATGCACAATGGAATGGAGGTGATCAGACAGGAAGCTTACGTGCCTGTCACCTGTCATAGTCGTATGTAGGCGTATCAGGGGTCCCACATCACTCCAACTACACACGCCCAACATCATTACAGAGCCTCTACCATCTTGAACAGTCCCTTACCAGCGGAGACGGCGATACTGGCAAATACAATAATAAATTACCTCAATGTACGAGATATGTTCAAAAAATTCCGGAACATTTGTAATTTCGCGCCAATGGTGTCTTGGAGCGAAATGCGGTTGGCATCCTTGCACACGCCTGTGTTTAATGTGTAACTGCCGCAAATTTCATTGTTGTATGTCTATTATTTATCGTTCAATTGAGTAGAACGCTGTGTCGCACAGTTTGCGAACCTCGAGATGGAAGAGAAACGCGTCTGCATTAAATTTCGCATTTGCAGCTTTACAGAGACACATCAAATGATGCAGGAAGCCTACGGTGATGAGTGCTTAAGGAGTACTCGGTGTTACGAATGGTTCACACGGTTTAAAAATGGCCAGATGGAAGTTAAAGATGACCTTCGTTCAGGAGCCCTTCGACACGAAATTGTGCATGCCAATCGAGGACTGACTGTCCGAGAGACCGCAGAAGAATGACATTTCAGTTGGATCATGTCACGAAATTCTGAGACGGCATCTTGGAATGCATTGCGTTGCCACCAAGTTCGCACCGCTGCTTGTGGGTGAAGAACAGAAAGACCTTCGCATCGGAATCTGTGAAGCGCTTTTGGGTCGCGTAAAAGAGAACGAGATGTTTCTTATGACAATCATAACTGGTAATGAGACGTGGGTCTACGGTTATGATGTTGAGACAAAGGTTCAGTCTTGACAATGGGTCGGGAAAGTTCTCCAAGACCAAAAAAAGGACGTCAGGTCAGGTTGTAACCTCCCCCCTCACTTATCGACCTTAATGACAGTGAAAAATGAAACCGCGTGTACCTAATGGGAATTTTGGAAAAGCAATCGTCACCGAAGTTAACCTGTCGGTAAAGAGGGAGGAAAGGGTTACATCTAAATGAAAGGAAAAATGCAAATGAAACTGGTGGAAATTAATTTTGAAAAGGGGTAAAGATAATAAAGAAAGTAAATGTGCGGCCGTTACGTTAACAATTAACTAGCGGTAATTAGATATTTGAGATTTGGGGGAAATCACGGTCGCCAGTCCTAAGGACAATTACTATAGTAACTGAAAAAGAAAGGTTATTACACATATAATTAACACTAGAAGCGTGGCAACTGAAGGTTGACACGTGTAGTGTGAAAACTGAAAGTTTGTCAGAAGTAATAAATTTCGCTACACTCTGACTTAATTTAGCAAAAGAATTAATAAAACCGGAAAATCGAAAGTTAATTTAGTGACTGAAGTTAATAGTGAGCTTTCTTTCTGAAGCACATCGAAATCCAGTAAAATACGGTTAGTCTTGGACTACCTCAACAATCATTTCAAAAGCAACTTGACTCTACGCAATTTAGAAACAAGAGATTTAACTTTGAACTTGAATTAAATGATTCTGAACTATTAACAATAGTAAAATTTAGTACGTACCAAGCTGAGCTGCAGTCACAGGTAAGCTAAAATATGCTAACAAAACTCGCACTCTAAATTTGTGCTCGTGTAACCTAAATATTGTAGCCAGCTACAGAACTTTGAAATTAAAGCAGTGAAATCTAATTATATTATTTTAATGCTGGCGTTTGAATTTCAACGACACTCGGGTTCATTTCGGAAAAGGAAGGGACCCTGCTTGGCAATGCAATTGGGACAATGAGCAACAAAGGTTCATGCTAAGTTGCTGTAATTTTGCGAGGCAAATGGAACAATTTGAAAAGCTGAGGTCTGCCATACAGTTCTGAAACTTTACGTGCTTTTAGTCTTCCTTGTTGGTTGATTGAAGGTTTGAAGCCGTCGATCGAGGAGGTGGCGACAGTCACTCATTGTCGGCCGTCGCTGTTGCAGAAGCTGGATGTTGGCGCGCCTTCTTCTCGACACGGTCACCAGGCGAAACGGGCTCTTGATGTGCGCCTGCTAATGCTTCCCGTCCGCGACACCATGTCAGAAACTATCATCGCGAGTCGAGCGCAATTACATACTGCCAAACCCCGAAAGCGCGGCAACTCGCGGGAGC
This sequence comes from Schistocerca serialis cubense, assembly GCF_023864345.2. Classification (NCBI taxonomy): domain Eukaryota; kingdom Metazoa; phylum Arthropoda; class Insecta; order Orthoptera; family Acrididae; genus Schistocerca; species Schistocerca serialis. The sequence goes on along the minus strand of NC_064639.1, from coordinate 113,722,850 downwards.
GTCACACAACACCTGCTCCACTCGCTACTCCCGCCAGACTCTCACTGCTCTGCCCGCGCTCCACGCGGCAGAGTTAACACTACCAAAGATCCTACACACTTTGATTCTTCACACGACCTATCGATGTAATCGTTCGATAGCAGTTTTCCCTAGGCAAGACCCAGCGTAAAAATACAAATAATATTTACGAAACAAACCAATTATACATCGATATAAGTGCATAAATATATATATATCCAAACAGTAAAACAATTACAATATGTGAAGACACAGAAATATCATATATTCAGGTAGCAAAAATAAGGAAAACAAATTATAGTACAATAGATGGAAATAGGAGGATATGCATTTCCGGCGTTACAAGGTCAAATGTCAAAGCCATGCTGATAGTTTTCTTTGACTGTGAAGGATTAGTGTATCATGAATTCGTGCCACAGAGACAAACTGTTAATTGATGGTACTATCGGGACGTTTTTAGACGCCTTTGAGAAAATGTGAAGGGGTAACGGTCTGAAATGTGGCGAGACAATTTATGACTCTTGCATCATGATAAAGCACCCGCACTTTCATCCCTGTTGGCGCGTGACTGTTGCACAAAAAACGAAATCACTGTGCTGCCTTATCCTCCGTACTCTCCAGGTTTGGCACCTGCGGACCTTTTGCGGATTCCAAAGTTGTAAACCACGTTCAAAGAAGGAAGATTTGCGACGATAGACAGTATAAAAGAACATTCACTCGATCCAGCAAGAGGCGTACCAAGACTGCTTCCGGGAGTGGAAACGGCGTTGGGAGCGGTGTGTCAATTGTGGAGGAGAGTATTTCGAAAGAGAAGATGCGCAATAAATAAAAGGTATGCGTAGAAAATTTTGTGGACAAATTTCCGGAATTATTTGAACAGACCTCGTAAACATGTAACTGTCTATTACGATGCGAAAAAGTACTGCCTGCCAGACGCAAGACTTGAACCCGAGCCCCATCCGTTGAAGTAGCGCATGTGGGCCCGGAGTCACACCGATGTGAATACTTGACTTTGTTTGGGATGATCAGGTACGACACACCGAAGGCTCCACCGCTGCACTTGCGTCGAGGTACACAATCTGGTGACGTCACCTATTCAACACTGTCATCCACTTTTGGGGAATTTCCGGACATTTGCAACACCATGTGTCTTACAAAAGGGGCTCTGAGCACTATGCGACTTAACTTCTTAGGTCATCAGTCCCCTAGAACTTAGAACTACTTAAACCTAACTAACCTAAGGACATCACACACATCCATGCCCGAGGCAGGATTCGAACCTGCGACCGTAGCGGTCGCTCGGCTCCAGACTGTAGCGCCTAGAACCGCTCGGCCACTCCGGCCGGCATGTGTCTTACATCAAGTGACTTGTCTCAGCGCCATCTACCTAGCCTCAAGTGTTTTTAAATGTTAATAAGAATCACCCATCTTGTATTACTGGACACTGTTATGCTTCATTAGTAAAAGAAGCTAAACATATATGACTGACACTTAAAAAAATCTGTTGTTCATCCACAGAAATAATTCCTATAAAAATGAAAGGTAAGAACGATGTGTACATTTATTTCCTATATTTTGTAATGTTGCGGCCACAGGATACCAGCATTACACGCCGACAATCGTGGGTCCAGCACGGCTACTCGACTGTAAAATCACAACTGTAAAAACATCCGCATCATACCTCACAAGGTACCTAACTCTATGTGGCAGAGGGTACTTCTCGTAACACTAACTGATACCCCCTTCCCTGTTCCACTCGCGAACGGGTGCGGGAAGAACGTTTGTGGATAAGCCACTATATTGGCTGTAATTTTTCGAATTTTCTCGTCGTGATCACTTTGCGAGGAGGAAGTAATATTTTGTCCGACTCTTCTCGGAAAGCGTTTACTCGAAATTTCTACAGCAGACCTCTCCGTGTTGCATAACGCCTCTCTTCTAACGTCTGCCACTGAAGTTTGTCTAGCAAAGTAAACGATCCCTTGACGAAACGCACCGCTCTTCGTTGGATCTTCTCTATCTCTTCTATCAGTCCTACCTGGTAAGGATCTCTTGTTGATGAAGAGTTTTCTCTCACGCCTAGTGAACCCTTATCTCAAGTGCATGTTATCAATAAAATGAAGTCCTCATGCTGAAAACCTTTTAAATGATACCGACACTAATTCCCTCAGCTTTGCCTCATTTAATTCAGCTACATTCTATACACTTGTTTTACTTTTGTTGATGTTCATCTTATGAATTTTTTTTTCAAAACTTTATCCATCAAATGATCTTCCAAGACCTTTGCCGTCTCTGACAGAGTTACAATGTCACTAGCAAACTTCAAAGTTTTTATCTCTTCTCTCTGAATTTTAATTCCTTCCATCAGTTCTTCTTTGGTTTCTTTTCATTGAATAACAACGGGGATGGGCTACAAGCCTGCCTCACTCCCTTCTTAAGCACTGCTTTCCTTTCATGCGCTTCGACTCTTATAACTGCCATCTGGTTTTTGTACTCTTATACCGTTCTTCAACCTATTTGCCAAGATATGTTGTAGTCAGTATTACCTAGTATGTTCCTACATTTCTCCAAAACCCCAACTGATCTTTCCCGAGGATGGCTTTTACCTGTTTTTCCAGTCCTCTGTAATTCATTTCAGTATTTTGCAACTATGCCAACGACCTTGCCACAGTGGTAAAACCGGTTCCCGTCAGATCGCCGAAGTTACGCGCTGTCGGGTTTGGCTGCTCCTTGGATGAGTGACCATCCGTCTGCCGACCGCTGTTGTCAAGCGGGGTGCACTCAGCCTTTGTGAGCCAAATTGCGGAGCCAGCTGACTGAGAAGTAGCGGCTCCGGTTGCGAAAACTGAGAGCGGTGTACCGACCACACGCCCCTCCATATGCGCATCCAGTGACACCTATAGGCTGACGATGACACGGCGGTCGGTCAGTATCGTTAGAATTTTCCGAGACCTGTGCGGACGGAGTTTAGTTTTGTAATTTTGCAACTATCATTTATTAAACTGATAGTTCGGTAATATACACACCTATCAGCACCTGCTTTGTTTGGAATTGGAATTGTTACATTATTTTTTATGTTTAAGGGTATTTCGCTTGTTTTATATGTCCTGCATTTTTTCCTGACTGGTTTGATGCTGCTCACGGTTAATTCCTCTCCCGTGCCAGCCTCTTCATCTCAGCGCAGTGCTGCACCCAACGTCCTCTATAATTTGTTGTATTTATTCCAGTCTCTGTCTTCCCCTACAGTTTTTACTCTTTACAGCTCCGTCTAGTACTATTTATTCCATGATGTCTTAACACCTGTCCTGTCATCCTCTTCCCGCTTCTTTTTGTCAGTGTTCTCGCTATGTTTCTTTTCTCGCAGATTCGGAGAGCCTCTCCTTTCTTATTAGTCCACCTGATTTTCAACATCCTTCTAGGCACCACGTCTTAAATTCCCCCATTATCTTCTTTTCCGATTTTCCCAGTGTCCGTGATTCACTACCGTACAATGTTGTGCTCTAAAAGTACTTGTTTTAGAAATTGCTTCCTCAAATTGTGGCCGATGTTTCATACTAGCAGATTTTTCTTTGGCCGGGACTGCTCTTTTCGCCTAGGCTATTCTGCTATTTATGTCCTCCTTTCGTCGTCCGTAATGTATTATTTTGCGTTACAGGTAGCAGTCTTTCCTTCATTTCGTCTATTTTGTGGTCATCCATTTTCATGTTATTTTTATTGCTGATCTCATTTGTGCTACTCCTCACTACTTTCGTCTTTCTTCGATTTACTCTCAATCCATATTCTGTACTAATTAGATCGTTCATTCAACAGGTCCTGCAATTGTTCCGTGCTTTATGTGAGGATAGCAATGTCACTAGAAAATCTTATCCTTGATACTCTTTCAACCTGAGTTTTAGTCCCAACCCTGCAGCTTTGTTCTGTCCGTCATCGCTTCTTCTACGTATATATGTAATACAGTACGGCCGAAAGATTACGAGCTTACACCCTTTTTAATCCGATCACTTCGTTCTTGGTCTTTGATCCTCATTGGTCCTTCTTGGTTCTCGTAAGTTATCGTATATTATCCGTCTTACTCTATAGCTTATTCCTATTTTTCTCAGAATTTCGAACATCTTGCACGAGTTCACATTGTCGAACACTTTTTCTAGGTTGACTAATCCTACTCTTAAGTCTTCCATTAGCAATCGCAACGTCAGAACTGCCTCTTTGCTGCCGGTATATTTCCAAAAGCCAAACTGATCGTCGTCAAACAGATCATCAATTTTCTTATCAATTTTTTTTTTTTTTTTTTTTTTTTTTTTTTTTTTTTTTTTTTTTTTTTGTGTATATCATTCTTGTCAGCAACTTGGTTGCATGTGCCGTTAACTTGATTGTACGATAGCTCTCGTACTTATCTGTCCTTGCTGCCTTCGCAACTGTGTGGATGATTGGATGATATTTTCTCGAAAGTCAAATGGTATGTGTGCAGACTCGTAGATTCTACACACCAACTTGAACAGTGGCTTGCTTACCATTTCCCCTAATGATTTCAGAATTTCCGGAAGAAAGTTATTTATCTCTTCTGCTTTATTTGATCGCAAGTCTTCCAAGGCTCTGTTACACTCTGATTTATCCTCTAAATCTTCCATATCGACTCTTGTTTCTTCCTGGGTCACGTAATCAGACGAGTCCTCTCCCTCGTAAAGGTCTTCAGTGTACTAGCGTACTCTTTCCACCTATCTGCTCTTTTCTCTGCGCTTAACAGTGCAATTCCCATCGCAGTCTTATTGTTTTAATTTCAACGAAGGTAATTTTGACTTTTCAACATGATTTTTATTTCTTCAAATTTTTCCTCAGCCTACTTCACCTTGGCTTCCCTGCACTTCTTCTATATTTTATTGCTAAGTGGCTTATATTGATGTACTCCTGAATTTCTCTGAACATTTTTGTACTTCCTTCTTTCGTCGATGAAGTGAAGTGTTTCTTCTGTTGCTCAAAGAGGTTATTTGTCTGGAGTGTAGCGATGCACAGAAATGAAACGTAGCCTATACACAACACAGACGAGAAAAGAAAGCTTCTCAAACGTAGTGCTACATAAGACTGCCGAAGATTACGTAGGTAGCTCGGCTAACAAATCAAGGGGCACTGAATCGAGCCGGGGAAAAAAGAAATTAATTGCACAACTTGACTCAAAGAACGGATGGATTGATGGGGAAAAACCCACCGTGGTACAACAACAAAGTTAGGAAACTACTGCGAAAGCAAAGAGAGCTTCACTCTAAGTTTAAACGCAGCCAAAACCTCTCAGACAAACAGAAGCTAAACGATGTCAAAGTTTGCGTAAGGAGGGCTATGCGTGAAGCGTTCAGTGAATTCGAAAGTAAAATTCTATGTACCGACTTGACAGAAAATCCTAGGAAGTTCTGGTCTTACGTTAAATCAGTAAGTGGCTCGAAACAGCATATCCAGACACTCCGGGATGATGATGGCATTGAAACAGAGGATGACACGCGTAAAGCTGAAATACTAAACACCTTTTTCCAAAGCTGTTTCACAGAGGAAGACCGCACTGCAGTTCCTTCTCTAAATCCTCGCACAAACGAAAAAATGGCTGACATCGAAATAAGTGTCCAAGGAATAGAAAAGCAACTGGAATCACTCAACAGAGGAAAGTCCACTGGACCTGACGGGATACCAATTCGATTCTACACAGAGTACGCGAAAGAACATGCCCCCCTTCTAACATCCGTGTACCGCAACTCTCTAGAGGAACGGAAGGTTCCAAATGATTGGAAAAGAGCACAGGTAGTCCCAGTCTTCAAGAAGGGTCGTCGAGCAAATGCGCAAAACTATAGACCTATATCTCTGACGTCGATCTGTTGTAGAATTTTAGAATATGTTTTTTGCTCGAGTATCATGTCGTTTTTGGAAACCCAGAATCTACTATGTAGGAATCAACATGGATTCCGGAAACAGCGATCGTGTGAGACCCAACTCGCTTTATTTGTTCATGAGACCCAGAAAATATTCGATACAGGCTCCCAAGTAGATGCTATTTTTCTTGACTTCCGGAAGGCGTTCGATACATTTCCGCACTGTCGCCTGATAAACAAAGTAAGAGCCTACGGAATATCAGATCAGCTGTGTGGCTGGATTGAAGAGTTTTTAGCAAACAGAACGCAGCATGTTGTTATCAATGGAGAGACGTCTACAGACGTTAAAGTAACCTCTGGCGTGCCACAGGGGAGTGTTATGGGACCATTGCTTTTCACAATATATATAAATGACCTAGTAGATAGTGTCGGAAGTCCCATGCGGCTTTTCGCGGATGATGGTGTAGTATACAGAGAAGTTGCAGCATTAGAAAATTGTAGCGAAATGCAGGAAGATCTGCACCGGATAGGCACTTCGTGCAGGGAGTGGCAACTGACCCTTAACATAGACAAATGTAATGTATTGCGAATACATAGAAAGAAGGATCCTTTATTGTATGATTATATGATAGCGGAACAAACACTGGTAGCAGTTAGTTCTGTAAAATATCTGGGAGTATGCATGCGAAACGATTTGAAGTGGAATGATCATATAAAGGCGGGTACCAGGTTGAGATTCATTGGGAGAGTCCTTAGAAAATGTAGTCCATCAACAAAGGAGGTGGCTTACAAAACACTCGTACGACCTATACTTGAGTATTGCTCATCAGTGTGGGATCCGTACCAGATCGGGTTGACGGAGGAGATAGAGAAGATCCAAAGAAGAGCGACGCGTTTCGTCACAGGGTTATTTGGTAACCGTGATAGCGTTACGGAGATGTTTAACAAACTCAAGTGGCAGACTCTGCAAGAGAGGCGCTCTGCATCGCGGTGTAGATTGCTCGCCAGGTTTCGAGAGGGTGCGTTTCTGGATGAGGTATCGAATATATACCTCCCGAGGAGATCACGAATGTAAAATTAGAGAGATTAGAGCGCGCACGGAGGCTTTCAGACAGTCGTTCTTCCCGCGAACCATACGCGACTGGAACAGGAAAGGGAGGTAATGACAGTGGCACGTAAAGTGCCTTCCGCCACACACCGTTGGGTGGCTTGCGGAGTATAAATGTAGATGTAGATGTAGATGTACACACTGAGCCGTTAAGTAATCATCAGTTTTGTAATGGCATGAAGTGTATGTGGTGTGTGTGTGTAGGAGGGGGGAGGAAGTAAAAAATGTAGTGGGAATCCAAAGCTTCGCTATAGTAAGCAGGATGATAAAGGATGCAATAGTTGTGATACAACGTTTAAGAGGCTTGCGGAGAACACACTACCGTGGAAAGATGCATCAAAACACTCGTCGAACAGAAGGCCAGAAAAATAACAACTGTTATAATATGTGCATGTTGTTATGCTTAAGTGCAAAAGTGGAAGGGGTAGGGCGAAATTCTGTGCGTGTCATGGCCTACTCCTCTAAAATGCATAAAAAATATCGCCTAGCTAAGCATATGCGTCCAATACTGTAATCTACAGGGTGGTTATAATTTAACTTTCGCTACTTGAGATCACCCCATGAAAAACGAGTGAGTGCAGGACAATGAAACTTTGTGGAAACTTTTGTAAGGACATGCGGAAGAGAAATGTCGAATAAATCACAAAAAGAAACACATTTTAATTTCCACAAATGTTTAAGGACATGCAAAAAAGAAACAGCGAATAAATCACAGGAAGGAACACATTTTAATTTCCACAAACGTTGCTCAATGTGACGAACATCTGCTTCCGCGATAGCCTGGAACCGCTCTAAATTGCTCTACTGCGGCCTGAAACATCTCAGGCGGGATATTGGATACCTCCGTCTCTACGCTCCATTTTCAACCTCCAACGTGTGTTAGTGTCCCAATGATATACCCTGTTCTTCAGATAAACAAACAGCCAGAAATCTCACCGGTTAAAATTTGGTGATGTCGGTGACCACGCAGATTGGAATGATCGGCTAATGAGTCGGTTTTATCCAATGTGTCACGGAGTATCTGAGAGTCCTCACGAGCAATGTGAGGTGGAGCTCTATCGAGCATGAAAGTAGCTGATTCCAAAGTACCTCTCTTCTGTAGAGCAGGCATCACATGTTGGCAAAGCAGATCACAGTAACGTGTTTGATAAAAAAAATTCACCAAACAGCCGTGAAAATTGAGAAGTTATTTTATTTTTCACAATAAAAGGATGACAGCCAAAAACAGTTGCAGGATAAAATTTTTTATTAAAATTCTTGACCAAGGTTTCGGTACATATAAATATACCTTCATCAGAAGTAAAACTTCTAGAATTACATCATGCAATGGAGAATAATAAAACAATTATTCTCCATTGCATGATGTAATTCTAGAAGTTTTACTTCTGATGAAGGTATATTTATATGTACCGAAACATTGGCCAAGAATTTTAATAAAAAATTTTATCCTGCAACTGTTTTTGGCTGTCTTCCTTTTATTGTGAAGAATTTTAACAGTTGCTGCTGCAGCCATGTTTAAAATCTTATTTTATTTTCCCTGCTGCAACTACAAGATGCAGTTAAGTCTTCGAGGGAAGCACTTCAGAATTCAGGACATCCAGAAACAGATGGCTCCAGTACGCCAGTATTGATAATTTTTGAGAAATGCATATGGGGCCTGAGGACGGCATATTGAATTGCCGAAACTGGTTGCGAAAATAAAATAACTTCTCAGTTTGCATGGCTGTTTGGCGAATTTCTTTGTTAAATATTTGACCTGTAGTTGTCCCAAGTCCACAATGGATCAACAGACACACAGTATGTGTGCCGTTCACGCTGCATATCCTTGATCCTTGCGATCCGAGTTCCTGCCTACGTCGCAGCGCTAGTACCGGCGCCTAACGGCAAGTCATGACACTTAACACTACTAAATAAAATCCTGCAGCGCACAGTTTAATTATAACCACCCTGCACCACAACTTCTCCGGTCACAAAGAGCGACAGGACGCAGTGCGTAATATACCATATTCTTATTTGGGTTTCCCGCCAGCCTGATTTAGGATTTCCAGCGAATGCTGGGTGTGGTTCCATCGAAACGGCCGCGGCCAGTATCCTGCCCCAGTTTGTCCAACCGATCTACATCTCCATCTTCAGGGGTCCGCACTGTGGACGAAATGTTAATTTCCTAACTTTTTTCCTTTCCACTTTTCAAGATTACTGAGATGAAGCTTACAAATTAACCTGCGGATTACGCACATACTCTGCAACTCTATAAGGGATGTTTATTTGTAAAATGTATCTGCTCACAGCGGAATTCAAAAAATGGCTCTGAGCACTATGGGACTTAACATCTATGGTTATCAGTCCCATAGAACTTAGAACTACTTAAACCTAACTAACCTAAGGACATCACACAACATCCAGTCATCACGAGGCAGCACAGCGGAATTAGTCACTTCCGCACGGGAGTATCGAAGCAAGCGGTATCGTGGTTTTCGAATAATGCAAGGAAAGATTAGTGAAATCTTCTCGGGTGATCAGCCGAGTAAAGGCGTCGTCTTCTCGCAACGTTTCGAAGGGTTTCGTACCCATCATCTTCAAGCGAAGTGTCGAGATGCTGCTGCACTCATCTAATACTTTCCCCTCTTTGGGGAAGTGTGAGGGGGAGTTTATAGCCTTTTGGCTTTTACTCCCCTGTGTACGTGTGTGTGTGATTTTTCTATATATTTTTGGTGTCTGTGATATGTGATGAATTGTTGTGTGTGTATCTGGGACTTGCCTGAGGTAGGCGAGATGATTGGTGATATATGGGAAGGAACTGGATTAGGGATTGGGTATTGGGATTTTTCTCTTCGACTTAATCGTCGAAGATCGTCATAGGGCGCTTGTGTTTGTCACGGGACATGTCATACCGACCAAGGGAGTGGATGAGTGCATTTCCGGATCTGGAAGTACCTTCATAGAAGGCCCTTGCCAGATCCTGGAAACGCTCTCTCAGGAGTGGGATATCGGCTGCGGCGTGCAGGTCGTCTGTGGGGAATCCGAGAGGTAGATGCAGTGCCCTTCTGAGGGCGCGGTTTTGCAGCCTCTGGAGTTTGTCCAGGTGCTGCTTCGCCGCGTATCCCCAGACAGGGCACGCATACTCCATTACTGGCCGGATCAGGGCCTGATAAACGTTCAGTGCTACTGGGCAGGGAAGGGAGCTGTTTGTGTTCAGGATAGGGTATAGGCTGGACATTCTGGCGCAGACCTTCCTGTGGACCTCGTCTATGTGGGGTTTCCACGTGAGACGAGAGTCCAAGGTTACGCCAAGGTACTTGGCGGTTCTGCGCCAGGGGAGTTGGGTTCCATTTAGGTGGAGGTGGAGGGGGGGACGTTGAGGAGGTTCGCGCCTTCCGAGCCTGCGGGTAATCAGCATTGCCTGCGTCTTCTCCGAGTTGATGGTGATGCGCCAGCGACGGGCCCAGGTTTCTGTGTCATCTAAAACCCTTTGTAGCCTACGAATGACCAGGTCCTTGTTCGCATTTCTCGTGTAAAAGGCTGTGTCATCGGCGTACTGCGCGGTGTGCACCAGGGGGGCCGTTGGAGTGTCCGCAGTGTACAAGCTGTACAATACGGGCCCCAGGACCGATCCCTGTGGCACTCCAGCACGAATGCGCCTTCTGGTGGAGGTGGCAGTTTCTACTTTGACGGAGAAAGTCCTATTCGTGAGGTAGCTCTTGATTAGCTGAACTATGCTCCCTGGAAACCCTTGTGAGTACAACTTGTAGAGTAGCCCTCTATGCCATACTGAATCAAAGGCTTTGGCTACGTCTAGTAGCACTATCCCGCAGTAGCCTCTGTGGTTGAAGCCCTCTGTGGCTGCTTCAACCATTCTCATGACCTGTTGTGGGGCAGAGTGGTTCTGCCGGAATCCAAATTGGAAATCCGGCAGAATTTGCTCTCTGGTAATATGTTCTTGCATGGGTTTTAGCAGGAGGCGCTCATAGATCTTGCTGAGTGTTGGCAAGAGGCTAATCGGCCTGTAGTGCTGCGGGAATAGAGGGTCTTTTCCTGGTTTGTGTATCGCGACCACTTCCGCATGTTTCCAGCAAGCTGGGAACTCACGGGAACGAGTAATCTCGTTGAGGACGTTCGCGAGGTGTGTGATCGCTGTGGGTGGGAGTTTTTTGACTAACTGGTTTGTGACACTGTCGTGCCCTGGCGCCTTTTTTGTAGGGAGGGACCTGATTACTCTTGCCACGTCCTCGGGGGCAAAAAGTATGGGTTCGTCCTCTGGGTCCTCCTCAGCATTGAGGAAGACAGCCAGTTGACGACTGACTACCTCTTCATGCTCTTCATCCTCGGGTTCTGCCGTTTGGAACTGCTTCTCGAAGGAGTCGGCGAGGGCGTTGGCCTTCTCAGCATTGCTGTAGACCAATCCCCGCTCGCCGTGCAGTGGCGGCATCCTAGCGCGTCTTTTTGTGAATTGTTTGGTTGCTTGCCAAAGTGTATGATCGTCTACTTTGAGAGCTGTGAGGCGGTTTTGCCATTGCTGGTTTCTGTGCTCATTGAGCGCTACCTTCAGTTCTCTCTGTAGACGATTGAGCAGCCTCCTGGTGGCCTGATTTCTGGTGATCTTCCACTCTTTTGCCACTCTGTTCTTGTGACGGATTTGAGCTAGTAAGTGTTCCGGGAGCTGTATTTGCGGTGGAGGGCCATCCCTTTGTGGTGGGGTGGCCTCTTCCGCTGCCTGCAAGATGGTGCCTGTTAGGTCTTGTAGCGCTTGTTCTACTGTTTCGGCAGTAGGTGGCGGAGCGCGAGCGATATCAGAGGCGACAGTTTCTTGGTATCGCTCCCAGTCTGTTCGTTTGTAAGACGTCTGGTACCGTGGGAGTGCTACCCATTCTCCCACATCGACTTCTAGAATCACTGGGTTGTGGTCGGAGGACATTCTGTTGATTGTCCTTGCGGTCACAAATCCTGCGATCCTCCTAGTGAGAGCTATGTCTAACACATCGGGCCTGCTTCCGTTTTTCGGAAAATGTGTGGGCTCGACTGGACCCCATGTTTCGAAGTGGTGGGCGCGCGCTAGTTGTTGCAGCTTGGCGCCTGCTCTGGAGGTTACTCTAGAATTCCAGTCAGGGTGTTTGGCATTGAAGTCTCCCCCTATTACGAGTTTGCCTTCAATTTGCCCTAGAGCAGCTATGTCTCCCTCATCTATCTGGTCATGTGGGGGTCGGTAGACTGCAACAATTGTTAGGGGTCCAGTGGCAGTGGTTACTTCCACTGCCACTGCTTCGATTTTGTTGGTAGCTGGTAAGAATACCTGGTGGTGGGGGATCCCTCTTTTTACATATATGGCCACTCCTCCGCCTTGGGTTGGCCTGTCTTTACGGTAGCTAATGTAGTTGGGAACTGTCGCTTTTACTCCCGGTTTCAGGTGGGTTTCCCCCATCATGCATATGTCGATGGAGAACTCCTTCATGAGTTCTCTGAACTCGACCTCTTGATTAACAATGCCGTCTGCGTTAAAGACGCACATTGTCAGGCCTTGAATATTCGGGCGTCTATTCATGATGGGGTGTTGATACTACTGGGGAAGTCGCAGAGGGGAGCGACTGCTGGACTGTTGCCTGAAGGGCGACGAGGATCTGTGTGTTTTGCTTTTGGGCTTCCCTGAATTCCTTCATCATTTCCATGACGAGGTTCATGGTCTGCATCATCACGCCTAACAACTGATCCATGGGGGGGGAGTGTGTGTGGGGTTCCCTAGAGCTTCCTCCGTCATGGAGGACCTGGTCGTTGTTGCTGTGTGTTTCCCGGTGTTGTTGTTGTGATAGTGTCTGGTGTTGCGATGATTGGGCCACGCTTTCATGGTTTTTCGGAGGAGAAACCACTTCCGCGTAAGTCGCCCTCGGTGTGTCCGGCCTTGGTTTTACCCAGGCCTTGTCTGTGTGTGTTGTCATGTTTTGGTGTCTTGTGTGTCTGGATGGGTTCGTGGTGTTTCCTCTTCGTGTGTGGGGGGCGGCCTTTGCGCCCTTTGCCTGTTGTGTGTGTTTTTTATGGACCTCGCAACCTTGGTAGCCCGCTGTGTGGTTTTTGCCGCACAGCGCGCACCTTATTTGCGGGTCCGTGTGTTTTACGTTACAAGTTCTTGTGTCATGGGCCTCGGCGCATTTTCTGCACCTCACTGCCATGGAGCAGTGTGCCGCAATGTGGTTGAGGCCCTGACATCTGAAGCACTGCACCGTCTTGTTTTTGCGGCGCAGTGGTTCAGTGGTCACAGGGACCGCCAGGATCATCTTAATGTCCCTTTTGTTTTGTGGGACGTCCGGCAGTGTCACCTGATACAGGGGCCATTTGCTCCCAATGTTTCCCATCTGTTGGACCGCCTTGACGATGTACCCCTGGGCATTCAGGTCTGTTTTGATCGCCTGGGGGGCCACTCGTCTTGGTAGGTCCCTGATGACTATGTTTTTATTACGTGTTTTTGTTGTGGGGAAAGTGTAGTGGGGTATGTTTTTGCTGTTCAGAAGTGTTTTTATTGTGGTGTAGTGCTCGAGTGTGATTAATGTAATTTTTATTTTGTCACCACCAGCAGGTTTCGCCTTGAAATTGCCTCCCCCGATTGCTGTTTTTAACATTTCGTAGAGTTCCTCGTAGTTCTCAGTGAACTCTGCGACGATCGGAGGGAGGTGGTGGGTGACATGATTTTGTGTTTGTGTTGTAGTGTCTTGTGGTGCCTCTGGCTCATCGGCCACCGCCTGGAACCTGTTCGGGGTGGGTTCCACTCCCCGGGCCGGCGGGAGCCTCGGCTGGCGAAAGGTTTTCCTCGCCAGCACGAAACCATCCGAATCCTGCCCGTTTATGCGGTTCCCTTCCAGTTCCGGTGTTTCCTGGTCCCCTCCTAGGACGACGACAGGTGCTGTCGGGGGCGCGGGCTCCTCAGAGGGTGTGGAAGTGGTTGGGATGGGGGTGGTGGATTGCTTTTTCCCCTTGGAGTGCTTCTCCTGCTTGTTCTTCCTTACACGCCTTTGTCGGGATGTGGTGGACTTGAGTGGGGGGGATTTGAGGAATTGGGATCTGGTAGGGGGTTGGGTGGCAGTCGCGGGTTTGGGGAGGATTTTAGTCGGTTGACTGGGCTTCTGCTTGCCATTTAGGCTGCGGATATGTTCAGCAAGGAGGCCACAGCCGTTGGCAAGCAGGAGAGGGCTGAGGAGAGTGGAGGGAGGGGCGGGATCGCAAGTCCTGACGATGTATTTGTCTGTCTGTGTTTTGTGTAGGTTTGCCATGTCCGTAGCGGGAAGGGGGCTTGCTGCCAGGTTATTGTCAGTTGCCACCTTTGTTGTCACCGTTAGGTTTTCCGGTGGCATTGCTGACCCTACTATCACGATGGCAGACGCGGAATTCTGAACGGGGGCGGCGGAAAACATTTCTGTGGTTCCGCGGCCCGCTTCCAGGTCCTGGCCTACATTTTCCCTGTTCTTGGGGGGGGCAGAGACTGACTCTGCGGCAGCCGAGGTGCTAGAGACGGCCGACCGCGCGGCCCGCGGCAACAAGAAAACGCGCCTCGTGTCGTCGGCGGAAAGAGACCGCCGCGACCCCAAGGCGCCACCCAAGCTCGACATTCCACAACGGCGAGAAGACACGACAACTCTGCCAGGCGACGCCATGCAAAATTTTCTCCAAGTGCCGTCCGTGCTAAGACCTAGGCGCAAGTGCCCGTCAATGTTTTGATAAAAACAGAGCCGGAGAACACTTCTGTTGGTACTCCCGTACTAGCGGGGGCCTATGGCTGACAGTACGCGAGTGAGAGGAGCGATGCTCAACCCTCGACTGCTACTCAGCGAGTGTCGAGATGCTGTGTTGCGCGGTCCTATAAAGGCTCCTGGACCAGTGACTGATTCCGGGCGCCGACCAATCAGGCGCCCGGAATCAGTCACTGGTCCAGGAGCCTTTATAGGACCGCGCAACACAGCATCTCGACACTTCGCTTGAAGATGATGGGTACGAAACCCTTCGAAACGTTGCGAGAAGACGACGCCTTTACTCGGCTGATCACCCGAGAAGATTTCATGAATGGAATACGCCGAGAAAGTCTCAAATCACATTTAAGGAAAGATTATCCATACGGAAAGAATCCACAAGAGACTATTGATCCTGCCACGTGCTGTGGTGGATAGCTATGGTAGCTGTGTTACTCTACTGCGCTGTATAATTGTTCTTCTTTTTCTTCGGCGTTTGTTCCGCCTGGTGGCAGGGTCTGCCGAGTGAATTCGCTGTCTCCATTTTCTTCGGTCGTGGGCCCCGTCCGTATTAAGATTCACAGCCTCCAAGTCCTGTGCAGGGTATTTACTTATGCCGTAAACACCAAAATCGAATAAAACGCACTAGTTCCTCCGTAATGGAAAAAAAGTGAATCAAACCTTTTAGAACCATCAACACTATTCTGGGTCTGCCATGAAGAGAAGGGTTCTTCTCTGCATTTGTCATCGTGTCTTATATCGCGGTAATTCATCAACGTCTCATGAGATAGAATCTGGTGTGCTTGGCAGTCAGACTAGACTGAATAGCGGGAAGAGCCCTCCACCACACACTTCACAGACACATGAGTCATCTCGGTACGGATGAAAACACGCAGCAAGACGACTACTGTTTCTCCTTCAATGAGAAACGGTTGTGCTTCTGGAATTATGCGAATGAAAGCAACAAACTCTCCGCTGTTACTTGGCCAAAGTTACGTCCGACAACGTGGCTAGCATCTTAACGTCTTCCCCTCTGCCTGCCCCCCTCCGACGATTATGACACTCCTGTTACGTGTTCGTCAGTGAACGTTATACACTGCCACTCACTCTATGACAAGTAGCATCGAGTGTTTTTTACTGTGCCACATAATAAAACTTGTTCTTGTTACACTTTCGAATTAAAGAGAGAGAAAACGACTGTTTGTATAGCTACTGCCAGCTGTCAACCGTTTTATTTTATCTTCACAATCGCTTTCTGAGACTGTGGAGAAACGTGTTTAGAGCTAGAGAACGTTGGTACACTGCATCTAGGAAACCAGTCCAAAAGGACTGCCACGTAATACTGACCGTCTGACTTTGAGTGTCTGCCAACGACTCAACACTCTTCTATCATCCAAACAAGACTATAATTGAAACTTCCTGGCAGATTAAAACTGTGTGCCCGACCGAGACTCGAACTCGGGACCTTTGCCTTTCGCGGGCAAGTGCTCAACCAACTGAGCTACCGAAGCACGACTCACGCCCGGTACTCACAGCTTTACTTCTGCCAGTTCCTCGTCTCCTGCCTTCCAAACTTTACAGAAGCTCTCCTGCGAACCTTGCAGAACTAGCACTTCTGAAAGAAACGATATTGCGGAGACATGGCTTAGCCACAGCCTGGGGGATGTTTCCAGAATGAGATTTTCACTCTGCAGCGGAGTGTGCGCTGATGTGAAACTTCCTGGCGGATTAGAGCACTTGCCCGCGAAAGGCAAAGGTCCCGAGTTCGAGTCTCGGTCGGGCACACAGTTATAATCTGCCAGGAAGTTTCATATCAGCGCACACTCCGCTGCAGAGTGAAAATCTCATTCTGGAAAACTATAATTATTCGCGCTGCTGCTCTGTATACTTTATCGATGACCTCTATTGAACCAATACGATACAGACGACACACACACACACACACACACACACACACACACACACACACACACCTAAGTAGCATTCCAGTATACGAGAATGTCAAGTAACCATCTTTCTTATATGCACTGCTTAGTATATCATCAATGAATCGAGACTTCCCACTTCCTTTACGTGCGACTGAACTTCCATGATAACTTCGCTTTATATCACTGCTTATTGTTTCCCTCCAGCACTCGCATGACAATACTGTCTTCTGGCTTCATTTGTTGTTGTTATTGTTGTCATCGTCATCAGTGCGAAGACCGGTTTGAAATAGCTCTTCATGCTAGTCTCTCCAGCGCAACACTCTTTTATCTTCTATCAACCGATCGCTTCTTTTGATCAAGTTGTGCCACAAATTTCTAAATTTCTCACTTTTGTTCAATACCTCTTCATTAGTTATCTGATCTACCCATCTCCTTTTCAACATTCTTCAGTAGTTCCACATTTGAAAAGCTTTTATTTTCTTGTTGTGTGAACTGCTTATCGTGCAGGTTTCACTGCAGTGCTAGGCAACACTCCATATAAAAACAAAAGGATTCCTAGCTCTTTAATTTGCAATCCATGTTGACAAATTTGACGCTTTTCTTGTTTTTGCATTTTACATCTTCTCTACTGTGGTCTGTTATTTTGTTACCCAAATACCATAATTCAGCGACTACTTTTAGTGTCTCACTTCCTAATCGGCCGGCCGAAGTGGCCGTGCGGTTAAAGGCGCTGCAGTCTGGAACCGCAACACTGCTACGGTCGCAGGATCGAATCCTGCCTCGGGCATGGATGTTTGTGACGTCCTTAGGTTAGTTAGGTTTAACTAGTTCTAAGTTCTAGGGGACTAATGACCTCAGCAGTTGAGTCCCATAGTGCTCAGAGCCATTTGAACCATTTGAACTTCCTAATCTAATTGTGTCAGAATCACCTGTTCCGGCGTAACTCAAGCGCCGGCACGACGGTCAGGGACGTTACAGCAGAGAGGGATAAGAGACGACGTCAGCCATTAGTGCGCTAACAGACCCCTCTCTAGTACGACACCGAGACAGGAGCGGCGTTTAGGCATAGAGAACATAAGCGCCGCTCCGCCGGGCCGCAGCCCAGTTGAAGTCTAGTCGATCTATGAACGCTACAGCAGTGAATTAGAAATTGTATTACTGGACTGGTAGTGGAATTTTATAAACTGAAGAGACCGCTTATGTCGCCCTTTGCTTGCGACATCTCATTGTAAATTTCTCAAAGTTAAGTATTGTCATTTATCTTACTGTAATGAAAATATATTAACAGTATTTGCTTGGATTGTTGGCTATCGATCCGAGAAAGCAGGCTTCCTAGGGACACTAGGTTAGATGAGTGGGCAGGACACAGTTAAATTCCACAGTCAACAGGTCATACACTTAAGTTACCTGAAGTACATATCTTTATTGAACTGAGACATAAAAGGTACTGCAGCAGTTACTTTTTTCCCTGGATAGCATAACGCTCTTGTGCAAGAGTCGTCCAGGAAGTAAGTTTCCCTATTTTATTTCTCTGCAAAATAACCTGTGCCCGGAACACGCGAGGGCTGGCTAGTTCGACTGATACATGTTGAGAACGATCACACCGACTTATGATGCATACCGCAGTATCTTACCAGCATGCAGCCAGTTAGCATGGCCGCTACAAATAGTGTTCGCTTGTGAGCTGCGCTCTATCATTTGTTTTTTCGCTGAAAAACAACTATCCTTCGGGAGTTAACCTCTGTCTGTGGGGAAGATTAGATTAGATTAGATTAGTTTTTCGTTCCATAGGTCCATGCTGAGGAGATCCTCGTGGATGTGGAACATGTCAACCATTTTTCTTTTTTTATATATGGTTCAACGCTGGCTCGGAAGAATCAACAGAGAAGTGTTCCCACACCCTCCATATTCACCAGATCTTGCCCCAAGTGATTTTCACATGTTCCCCCAACTCATAGGTCATCTTGGAGGTAAGTATTTCAATAATGATGATGAAATGAAATGTCGTGTGGCGAGGGCCTCCCATCAGGTAGACCGGTCGCCTGGTGCAAGTCTTTCGAGGTGACGCCACTTCGGCGACTTGCGTGTCGATGGGGATGAAATGATGATGATGAGGACAACACAACATCCAGTCCCTGAGCGGAGAAAATCTCCCACCCAGCCGGGAATCGAACCCGGGCTCCTTGGGATGAAATTCCGTAACGCTGGCCACTTTTTTCTTTCAAAATCAAAATCTATTGCTCCACTTTCACATATAACTACAGTACATTAAACTATGGAATTACATACATTACAGTTATTTACACAAACATTACGTCAGTATTTACATCATTTGCAGACTAATAATTACGACTATTACAAGTCGTATGTTTTTAGGCAGCAGGTCAGATGTTGGAGTGTGGACGCGTGGGCGTATGGACGCAAAACTGTTAGTCTATACTGACTGGTTTCGCCACTTAGTAGTGAGTTTACGACCATGCAGAAAACATGGGATCGTAAAGTTTGTGACGTGTTTTTAGGAAGATTCTTTGACCCAGAGGAAAACAAACCAACATACTGACGTGTGTGGTTATTAAAATGCCACATATAGGAATATCTTCACTTGCATCGCTTAGACCCTGTATGCCTGTCCTCTCGGGCGCTAGCTGTGCAGGGCCGCTGAGATCCTGCATAGCGTTGAGTATGACAGTCCTGAACCCATCGATAATCGATTCCATATTCACGTGACAGTCGTGGGTTCCTGACCATGGTGAGCACTAATACCGTGGAACAATAAATTGGGGCCTCCGTAGGCTACGATCCTGCTGCAGTCTCATTAGATGTTTCTCCTTACACGAGGCATAGCATGATTTTCTCTCAAACAAACCAATATTGAAATTCGTTTGCTGAATCTTCCCTTGTACACAGTCGGATTAATGTGACCACCGCGTATGTTAGACGGCATTGTGAAAAACCCCTCACAGACGGCAGGTGGAAGCGCTAGCAGTGAGTGGACAGTGTATGAAGTGTGTCGGGGGACGCGGAAAACAGTGCATTCATTGTCGTAATGCGGAAACGGCGCGATTTATCTGAAGTGCGAAATGGCATGATCTTTGGCTTTCGCGTCAACGGTGGAAGCGTTTCGGAAACGGCTAAGTTCGTTAAGTGTCCGTGAGCCGTCATGGTTAAAGTATACCATGCATGGCAAAACGGCGCTATTCAAAACTGGCACAGAGTCAATTGTGGTGCGCCACTGGCCACAGATAGCAGGGCTGAGCGGAGATGTGGATGGGCGAATAGATGAGCAACTGCTGAGTAACTGACTGCGCAGATGAACCAGGGGGCCACCAGCAGTGTCTCCTCAAGGGCCGTTCAGTGAAATGCTAATCATTTGCATATCGAAGCACACACACTATGTGATCAAAAGTATCCAGACACGCCTCAAAACATACGTTTTTCATCTTAGGTGCATTGTGCTGCCACCTACTGCCAGGTACTCCATATCAGCGACCTCAGTAGTCATTAGACATCGTGAGAGAGCAGAATGGGGCGCTTCGCGGAACTCACGGACTTCGAACGTGATCAGGTGATTGGGTGTCACTTGTGTCATACGGCTGTACATGCGATTTCCACTCCTAAACATCCTTAGGTCCACTGTTTCCGATGTGATAGTGAAGTGGAAACGTGAAGGGACACGTAGACCACAAAAGCGTACAGGCCGACCTCGTCTGTTGACTGACAGATACCGACCACAGTTCAACAGGTTCGTAATGTGTAATAGGCGGACTTCTATCCAGACCATCACACAGGAATTCCAAACTGCATCAGGTTCCACTGCAAGTACTATGACAGTTAGGCTCGAGGTGAGACAACGTGGATTTCATGGACGAGCGGCTGCTCATAAGCCACAAATAACACTGGTAAATGCCAATCGATGCATTGCTTGGTGTAAGAAGAGTAAACAGTCGACGATTCAACAGTGGAAAAACGTTGTCTGGAGTGACGAATCACGGTACACAATGTGGCGGTCCGATCTGAGGGTGTGGGTATGGCGAATGCCCGGTGAACGTCATCTGCCAGCGTGTGTAGTGCCAACAGTAAAATTCGGAGATGATGGTGTTATGGCGTGTTCGTGTTTTTCATGGAGGGGGCTTGCACCCCTTGTTGTTTTGCGTGGCACTATCACAGCACAGGCCTACATTGATGTTTTAGGCGCCTTCTTGCTTCCCGCTGTTGAAGAGCAATTCGGGAATGGCAATTGCATCTTTCAACACGATCAAGCATCTCCATAATGCACGGCCTGTGGCGGAGTGGTTACACGGCAGTAGCATCCCTGTAATGGACTGGCCTCCACAGAGTCCTGACCTGAATCCTATAGAACACCTTTAGGATGTTTTGAAACGCCGACTTCGTGCCAGGCCTCACCAACGGACATCTCTTCAGTGCAGCACTCCATGGAGAATGGGCTTCCATTCCCCAAGAAACCTTCCAGCACCTGACTGAGCGTATGCCTGCATGAATGCAAGCTGTCATCAAGGTTAGGGATGGGCCAATACCATAGCATCATCAATGGAGGACGCCACGAACTTGTAAGTCATGTTCAGCCAGGTGTCCGGATACTTTTGATTACATGGTGTGATACACTTCATGTCAATTTGGCGTTGCTTCGATGCTTCCTTCATGGTGTTGGAATTGTAATGGGAAAAAGTGTAGTTAGGGTGACTATCTGTATACATGTATTTCAGAGTGTTCTCTTCTTTTCTTCCCTTGTAAGTTGATAATGGAGTCCAGTCAGAAGCAGCGTGCTGACACTGAATTTTTCGCGAAGTTGGTGCAGGCTGTAGAGTGTGCACAGAGAGGACGTAGTTTACAAGATCAGTGTTCACGTAATGAAGACCTTTACGGGAGGAAAACCAGTATTAATGGCAAACAGCGGGTGAGCTTGCGCACCACTGGAATGTGGCCCCTAATGACACAGGAGGTAGTGAAAAGCATCAGTTATCGGAAAGTGTATGAGAAATGACCACCCCATGGAAATGCATAATCAAACTCCTGTTTGACAACAGAGCAAGTGACAATGTGTTAACGCTTGCATACCCTGTCTTATGTGACAACATAGACAATTATCATCTTGAACTCCCACAACGTTCTATAATGGGAATAAAATCTTTGAGCGGCATCCAATAAGAAAGTTTCCATGTTTTGTAAATAAACATTACACACAGTTTATCATGTTGAATAATTTTACTGACATTGTACAATGATTCCGTTACTTTTCTACATAGTCGCCATACTTTTCCAGATATTTTTGGTAATGTGACGAGAGATTCTCCAAACTAGTGTTGTACCAGGTCCGGTCCTGCAGTCGTAACTAGCTGTTCCATGTGACTTATCAGCATTATTGTCCTCCCGGTAGCTGAGTGGACAGCGCGGCGGAATGCCATGCCAAGGGGCCCGTGTTAGATTCCCGGCTGGGTCGGAGATTTTCTTCGCTCAGGGACTGGGTGTTGTGTTGTCCTCATCACCATCATATCATCCCCATCGACACGCAAGTCACTGAAGTGGCGTCACCTCGAAAGACTTGCACCAGGCGACCGGTCTACCTGATGGGAGGCCCCAGCCACACGACATTTCATTTCATCATCGTTATTGAAATACTTACCTCCAAGATGACCTATGAGTTGGGGGAACATGCGAAAATCACTTGGGGCAAGATCTGGTGAATATGGAGGGTGTGGGAACACTTCTCTGTTGATTCTTCCGAGCCAGCGTTGAACCATATATAAAAAAAGAAAAATGGTTGACATGTTCCACATCCACGAGGATCTCCTCAGCATGGACCTATGGAACGAAAAACTAATCCAATCTAATCTAATCTTCCCCACAGACAGAGGTTAACTCCCGAGGGATAGTTGTTTTTCAGCGAAAAAACAAATGATAGAGCGCAGCTCACAAGCGAACACTATTTGTAGCGGCCATGCTAACTGGCTGCATGCTGGTAAGATACTGCGGTATGCATCATAAGTCGGTGTGATCGTTCTCAACATGTATCAGTCGAACTAGCCAGCCCTCGCGTGTCTCAGGCACAGGTTATTTTGCAGAGAAATAAAATAGGGAAACTTACTTCCTGGACGACCCTTGCACAAGAGCGTTATGCTATCCAGGGGAAAAAGTAACTTCAAAAAATGGCTCTGAGCACTATGGGACTTAACAGCTGTGGTCATCAGTCCCCTAGAACTTAGAACTAATTAAACCTAACTAACCTAAGGACATCACACACATCCATGCCCGAGGCAGGATTCGCACCTCCGACCATAGCAGTCGCGCGGAAAAAGTAACTGCTGCAGTACCTTTTATTATTCAGTTCAATAAAGACATGTACTTCAGGTAACTTAAGTGTATGACCTGCTGACTGTGGAATTTAACTGTGTCCTGGCCACTCGTCTAATATAGTGTCCCTAGGAAGCCTGCTATCTCGTTTCGATAGACAACAATTCAAGCAAATACTGTTAATACATTTTTATTACAGCAAGATAAATGACACTACTTAATTTTGAGAAATTTACAATGAGATGTCGCAAGCAAAGGGCGACACAAAACATAAGCAGTCTCTTCAGTATATAAAATTCCACTACAAGTCCAGGAATACAGCTCCTAATTGACTGCTGTAGCGTTCGTAGATCGGCTGGACTTCAACTGGGCTGCGCCAGGCGTAGCGGCGCTTATGTTCTCTATGCATAGAGGCCGCTGCTGTCTCGGTGTCGTACTAGAGAGGGGTCCGTTAGCGCACTAATGGCTGACGTCGTCTCACATCCCTCTCTGCTGTAACGTCCCTGACCGTCGTGCCGGCTCTTGAGTTACACCGGAACGGGTGATGCTGACAGAATTAGATTAGGAAGTGAGACACAAAAAGTAGCCGATGAATTATGGTATTTGGGTAACAAAATAACAGACCATAGTAGAGAAGATATAAAATGCAAAAAAAAGAAAAGCGTCAAATTTAACATGGGATGCAAATTAAAGAGGTAGGGATCCTTTTCTGAAGGTATTTATATGGAGTGTAACCTTGCACTGCACACCGTCCACAGTCACCAATAGAGATACTTGCACTTATACCTGTCACACCCTGTATTGTTCACTCGGCCACATCAGCTACCTTGAACAAGGAAGAGCACTTGTTTCCAGTAAAACATGAATCCACACGACGACGTCTAACACTGAGGCGATTTCCTTTGACACAGCAGCTACGTGTGGCGCGCCGACAGTGATGCGCCCTATCACAGCACTGGGCAGAAGACTGGCAAAACATCGTCTTCAGACGAATACCGGTTCTGCACGCAGCATCACGACCAATGTCATCCGTGTGTAAAGGTTACGAGCACAATGAAAGTTGGCAGTTTGCATTCGTCGTCATCATCATATGGGCCTAGCACACGGCGTGATGGTATGCGGTACCATTGGGTGCACAACACGATCGCCTCTGGTTCGCATGGACGTAATTTGGACAGCAGTCGTTACATTTCTGACGTGTTAAGGACTGTGGCTGTACCCTATTTTCGAAGTCATCGGACATCATCTTTCAAGAAGATAACCCAAGACAACATCCTGCCCATGATGTACTGACCTAACTCGATACAGAGTCTGTTCAGCTGTTGACTTAGCCAGCCCATCCTCCCGATCTCTCACCCATTGCACTGAAAACACCTGGTCTTGGATCGCCGAGAGACTGGCTCGTCACCTCTCAACAGCTTCTACGAGTGATTAATTCAGCCGTAGAACTGAAGCAGCATACAATGACGTACCCTTATCTCTCGACTCGATGCCTATCCGGGTTAGAGCCGTTGTTGCTGCTGCCAGAGGTGGCGGTAGCAAGTGTTATTAGTCTTTATATCTACAACGAGTACAATTTCATTATTTGCTACGCTTTCTGTGTTGCATTTTTGATGTTCAGCTTTATACACTCCTGGAAATGGAAAAAAGAACACATTGACACCGATGTGTCAGACCCACCATACTTGCTCCGTACACTGCGAGAGGGCTGTACAAGCAATGATCACGCGCACGGCACAGCGGACACACCAGGAACCGCAGTGTTGGCCGTCGAATGGCGCTAGCTGCGCAGCATTTGTGCACCGCCTCCGTCAGTGTCAGCCAGTTTGCCGTGGCATACGGAGCTCCATCGCAGTCTTTACCACTGGTAGCATGCCGCGATAGCGTGGACGTGAACCGTATGTGCAGTTGACGGACTTTGAGCGAGGGCGTATAGTGGGCATGCGGGAGGCCGGGTGGACGTACCGCCGAATTGCTCAACACGTGGGGCGTGAGGTCTCCACAGTACATCGATGTTGTCGCCAGTGGTCGGCGGAAGGTGCACGTGCCCGTCGACCTGGGACCGGACCGCAGCGACGCACGGATGCACGCCAAGACCGTAGGATCCTACGCAGTGCCGTAGGGGACCGCACCGCCACTTCCCAGCAAATTAGGGACACTGTTGCTCCTGGGGTATCGGCGAGGACCATTCGCAACCGTCTCCATGAAGCTGGGCTACGGTGCCGCACACCGTTGGGCCGTCTTCCGCTCACGCCCCAACATCGTGCAGCCCGCCTCCAGTGGTGTCGCGACAGGCGTGAATGGAGGGACGAATGGAGACGTGTCGTCTTCAGCGATGAGAGTCGCTTCTGCCTTGGTGCCAATGATGGTCGTATGCGTGTTTGGCGCCATGCAGGTGAGCGCCACAATCAGGACTGCATACGACCGAGGCACACAGGGCCAACACCCGGCATCATGGTGTGGGGAGCGATCTCCTACACTGGCCGTACACCACTGGTGATCGTCGAGGGGACACTGAATAGTGCACGGTACATCCAAACCGTCATCGAACCCATCGTTCTACCATTCCTAGACCGGCAAGGGAACTTGCTGTTCCAACAGGACAATGCACGTCCGCTTGTATCCCGTGCCACCCAACGTGCTCTAGAAGGTGTAAGTCAACTACCCTGGCCAGCAAGATCTCCGGATCTGTCCCCCATTGAGCATGTTTGGGACTGGATGAAGCGTCGTCTCACGCGGTCTGCACGTCCAGCACGAACGCTGGTCCAACTGAGGCGCCAGGTGGAAATGGCATGGCAAGCTGTTCCACAGGACTACATCCAGCATCTCTACGATCGTCTCCATGGGAGAATAGCAGCCTGCATTGCTGCGAAAGGTGGATATACACTGTACTAGTGCCGACATTGTGCATGCTCTGTTGCCTGCGTCTATGTGCCTGTGGTTCTGTCAGTGTGATCATGTGATGTATCTGACCCCAGGAAAGTTTCCCCTTCCTGGGACAACGAATTCACGGTGTTCTTATTTCAATTTCCAGGAGTCTATAAAGGTAGAAGTGTCCTAAAGTGACACAGTGCGGTAAAATGACATACATCGTGTTCCTTGTTACCGCCACAAGAGGCAGCACTTTTTGGGACAAGGTTACGATCTTGTGTTGGCAACACTGTTACACCAAAAATAGCAAGGCCGTTTGTTGACGCGTTATTTGAGGAGTCCGTGCACATCGGGTTTTATAAGTTCTCAAATTGTTCTCTTGTTGCATAGTACGCCTGTGTTATTTGATTTATAATATTTTTACGCAGAAGAGGAGTAAACACTACCTTAGCAAACATGCTAAGCATATTTCTGGGTACGTGGGTCCATGTGTTTATGAGTAGTGTACACGGAATGCGGGTAAAATGATATACCATGAAAAGGGCGTAAAATGACCTATCCATGCCATTTTACCCACAACGCAGTTTATGCTTCCTGTCATTCCACTCGTTTCTATTTATGGTAATGTAACATGCAGTTCATTACTATTATTATAATAAAAATTATTATTATTGTTACACACGCTACAGACCACGCGAAACATTCATGACTACTTGTTCTTCCTTTTCTTCCAGTACTCCTTCTTTCGTTCAGTGAAGGCTCTCTTCCTTTCTTCCGTCCACTTTTGCCTTTGGGCTTTAGATGCTGTTTTCTTTTACATCACTTCCCACTTGTACACCTTGTGTCTATTGACGCCTTTGTCCATGACTTCCGCTGAATCTATCTGAGCTCTTTCCAGATCAATTTTGACTTGTCATCCAGGGTGTGGTGGTCTTGAGTCCCTGGATGTACCTAAGGCTTCTGTTGTTGAGTCTGGTCTGAGGGAGTCTGCTGATGTGTCCATAAAATTTTAGTCGCCTCTTTCTAATGTCCGTTGCGATGTTGGAGAACTTCTCTGTGGTGTCCTTGCAGTGAAGCCTGTTCCTTCGTCCAATAATTTACCTAATGATTTTTCTTTCCTGTGTGAGAATATTCTCCAGGACGATCTTTGTGTGTAACATCAGTGTAGCACCTCAAGTTTGGTTACACTGTTGTAGTGACGAATTTTGGTGCAGATGAACAGACATTTCTGATTGTAAATACCCTGCGTTTTGCATAAGGCTCTCTTCATTTTAAATAACCTAGTGTTCTGGGCAATTTTCTCTTTTCCTGTCGGTTCGAGCACTTCACCTAGATACTTAAAGTGTTTGATCCTGTTGATCTTGCCATAATTTGTGTTCAAATTTGGTATGTTTAATTTCGTGCAGAAGAATTCAGTTTTCTGAAACGAGATCTGTAGCCCTACTTTTTCTGCGCACTCTTTGAGTGCTTCTACCTGTCTGATTGCTGTGGTTTCCTTGTCTGTGAGTAGTGCCAGATCGTCTGCGTAGGCTATACAGCCAACCTCAAGCTTGTCCTTGGGTCGTCCAGGTCGCACTCGCTTCCAGTGGCCTTGTATTTGCAGCTCTTTCTCCCATTCCTGGATGATCTTATCCAGCAATAGGATGAGGAGCAGCGGTGGGAATCCGTCACCTTGGCGAACGCCTGTCTTGATCTCAAAGGGTTCGGAGATTTCCCCCTGGAACTTCACCTTAGATGTCGTGTCTGTCAGTGTCTGATCAGTCGCAGTGTCTTGCTATCCAAACCTTGTTCATGTAGAATGTTGAACAATGACTGGAGGTCAGTAATAACGGCTGGAAATTTTAACAGAATCGGTAATCACCTGTCATATGATTCAGAGATCACGCAGAAGACTATTGACGCTGTTAATAACAAGCAATCTTCAAAGCGATCTTCAAAAACTGTTCGAGGTTCCTCAATCTGCTTCAACCCTTTGAGTAACAATATGAAAAGAATGTTTTCCGTCGTTTCGTTTCCCAAGGAGGTTGAAACTACAAGACGTAGCGGAAACACACACACCAGTAGACAAAGCATCTCTCCACGTTTGTAACACACTACAGGTACTCAAAATGGGCTTTGTTTGTGATGTGGCAAGCGTCAATTCGTGGGTGCTAGGCGCTGACACTTTGTGGATGAGAAGGTGCGGAGGCAACCCGCTTTGCGAATCTGTTAATTGGGTTGCCTATCTGCAAGTGGGAACTAATTCGATGTGACAGTACGGAGACGAGGGTTAACAACGAAACTTGAACAACTTAGAAGAGCAATCTATAACTGTAAGAATTGTGCTAACCATTAGTAGGCCTCCATTTATCAACGGGACATTGACACATAACAATAACATGCAGCAGTTCTCTGATAACCCGTCGTGGAACACATACATCCCGATGGTAGACAAAGGGTTAAAATTACAGTACAAGGCAAGAATAAGCAAGCAGTAGCAGCTGATAAAGGTTTAGGTTCGTTGCAAGAAACTCTGCGAATGTATCTAAAAAGTGAGCTACCTGTATTGTAGTACATTAAATACCTCCAGTCCCGGATATTTGGACTTACAATGGATCGTGTAAGCAAAGTAGCATCTGAGTTAGCCAACTGGTAATCGATCCAGCAAGCAGACAATGATGGCAGGTAAGTACCTATTGTATTTAACCAAACAAACAATAAGCATTGAACATGCACCTAAACGCGATGAACCTCACATTTGTGAGGTTTAGATGTGACGTCTGCAAATGAAAGTGAGTATCTATAGAAGACATAAGAGTATGTTACTTTGGCCAACGATTCTCACGACATGACAATGTGTCCTAATTATGCCTGTCCGGCTAGCCGCGCAGTCTAACGCACTGCTTTCCGAGCGGGAAGGCGTACCGGTCCTCGGCACGAATCCGCCCGTCGGATCAGTGTCGAGGTCCGGTGTGGCGGACAGTCTGTGAATGGTTTTTACGCGGTTTTCCATCTGCCTCTGCGAATGCGGGCTGGTTCCCCTAATTCCGCCTCAGTTACGCTATGTCGGCGATTGCTGCGCGAACACTGTCTCCACGTACGCGCACATCATAATTACTCTACCACGCAAACATTTGGGGCTACACTCGTCTGGTGTGAGACTGAGAGCCGAACCGCACAATAACCCTGGGTTCGGTGTGGGGCGGCGGTGGCCTGTTGAGGGGTTGTGAACCACTGAGCGCTATGGTGGGGCGAAGCCTCTCTGTCGTTACTAGGTCCCCGGTTTAATACACACAATACACACTACACAAACTGGCATCTGAGTTACCCAAGAGGAATGAAACTGACCATCGATTCAGCAAGCAGACATTGATGACAGGTAAATACCGATTTTATTTAACTAAGCAAACATTAAGCATTTAACAGTCCACCCACAACGCGATAAACTACACTTTTGTGAGGTTTAAATGTGACGTCTGCAAATAAAAGTGAGTATCTACAGAAGACATAAGAGTATGTTATTTTGCCCAAAGATTCTGACGACATGAAAATGAGTCCTAATTATACATGGTAATAATCATATAATGTAGAATATAGTTTTCCTTCGTGAATAGTTTTTGACGTTATCTTATAGAAAATAAATCTTATAATTAAAAAATGTAACCATAGCATAATTTTTCCCTTACGATGTCATTTTAGGTCACCTTCCCCTTCGTAAGCTGGCCGATCTACATGTCACGTTACTGCTACTTTCGTATTACTTTCGGTACAGTCCTACGGTCCCTAGCTGCATATCGCTGCACAGATTTTGTGCATCTTTCATCACCTGAAGCTCGTGCGAGACTGAGTGTTTCATACGAACAATGAGCGGATGTGCCTTTCGGTGGTAATGACTTGAGAGAAAGGCCTGTCCTACGAGACCGGTTACAAGAACTAGCCAGTCGCTGGGAAGCAGTTCACAACGCTATTGTGCCGGGAGACACAATAACATAATTTGTGGGAGAGTGTGCTGAGTGTGGAAGTGATGAATCAAGTGCGTAAGTCTCCACGGCAAGTGTCAATATGGTTACGATCCTTCTGAGCGAAATAGCGCATCTTGTAAACCAAAATGAAATATAGCCTATCCCACGTTTCGACCGACCTGCAAACTTCGAAAATGCTGGTTCCTGCTGTTGCGTATACAAGGTGTCCTACTTAACTCGACCATCCAAATAACTTTTAGTCTAGAAGCAGCATAAAAAAACGTATAAAGTGAATGTTGTTTAACTACCAGGGGGACGTTACCAGCATGAGACCCCGTCTTGTATCGTCGTTCGTTACGAAGATATGAACAGCAGTATGTGCTTTTTTAAATGGTACCTTTTACTTTTTATTCGGTAATCCAAATCCTCTCCTCAAAATCTGTTCAATAACTTATGCATGAAACGCGACGTTATTACAAACATAACACAAAACTGACTCACTCTCCTGAAAAAGCAGACAGTACAGGTAAACAATGAGTAACATAACTCACGCACATCCTGTACTTGACAGTAAACAAATTTAACGAGAAGGAAAATGTAGACCGGTCATTCAGTCACCAGTCTTCAGTTTTAGGTTTGTGTGAGTACAACGTACACCAAATAAGAGAAGGTAGAAGTGCTACTCATCTAGGGAGAATGTAAATTAGTTATATCTTACAGAGAAGGAGAAAGCGATCAGATATAATACTCTTAAAATTGTAAGAAAATTGCTAGAAATATTTTTAATTATCTACGTGGCGTACATTCTAAAATAATAAAATGTGATGATCAGATTCAGTTGACTAAGCACCCATCTTCAGATCACTCACGATAAATAAAATGTCAGCACGCAAAGTACTGAAAAAACATCGGATTGTGGGTCCACTTAACACTTCTGTTATTTATTTATTTATTTAATTCCCAAATCAGTTTCGGCGACAAATATCGGCATCGGCAGTAGGTTCTTTGATTCTAAACCCTGCAGAAGTGTCATACTTACAAAACATTGTAAAACATTATTAAATGAGTGCTATTTTGTTCCACATATTGTTTCTGTGAAATTATTTTTGCAGTCGTCTTCTGAACGGTTGGATGCGGCTCGCCACCATTCCCTCTATGCCAACCTCTTCGTCTCAGAGCGGCACTTAAAGACAACGTCCTTAATTATTTGTTGCACACATTCCACTCTTTGTCTTCTCTTACAGATTTTCGCCGCACTGTACGGCAACGTCTATAACTATGGATCGATAATCACTGATGTCTGGACGCATTTCCTATAGTCATACCCGTTGCAGTTTTACACATATTCCAGTCCTCGACAATTCTGCTGCAAACATCATTTTGCGTCACTTAATTTTCAATGTCATTTTGTAAAGACTACGACCTGAACGCCTTGGTTCTCTTCTTCTGTGGTTCATGAATCGCATCCATATAATGCCGTGCTCCAAATGTACATTCTCCAAAATTTAATCCTGAAATGAAGGTCTATGTTTGATACTCGAAGACATATTTAGGTTACGAGGCCTCAATACTGATGTTAAGTTTGTCGCTAATCTCATTTCTGCTGCTCCTCAGTGCTTCTGTGTTTCTTTGGTTTACTCTGAATCCATGTTCAATGCTCAGCAGATCGTCCATTCCATTCAACAGGTCCTTTACGTTTACTCACTTTCCCAGAGGACATCCTTTCACTTTTAACTAAAACCCCTATTCTGAACCTTCCTTTTATTTTTTTCATTGCTTCTTCGATACATAGATTGAACAGTAGATGAGAAAGACTCCAGCCCCGCCTTATGTCGTATTTAATCTGAACATTTTCTCTTGGTCTTCTATTTTTATTGTTCCCTTTCGGCACCTGTGTATTTTAACTGTATATTGCCCCTCTTTCACTGTAGAGGATACCTATTTTTCTCAATATTTTATACATCTTGCATTATCTTAAATTTCCTTGACCTCGTCAACAATCGTCCTCCATACATCTGCGTTTCTCTTCCATCCTCGGATCTCCATCTTGGTAAGGTCAACCATGACACTATCCAGCCCTCTAGCTTTTGGTCGGCCCTTCCTACTGCTGGAATACACTCTGCCTTTCATTATTCGTTTGGGCAACCTTCATTTGTCATTCTCTCCATATGTCCTACCAAGCATATTCTTTGAAATTTAACAAATTTCACCTATCTTTCCCTTGTATAAGCTGTAAATAATGGAAGCAGGTAACAGCTTTAAAACATTTATTGGAGGCCTTCAGGCCATGTGGTGTTCTTCTTGCCTTAGAGAATTGGACACTGCCATGTATTTCGTCTTGTTTTCGTTTACCGTTTGCTCCTTCTGCTTCCATTATTTCGTACATTTCTTTAAGGGGGTTTACATCTCTTGTCACTATTGCAATATCATCTGCGTATGGACGTATCTGACTGGATTGCATTGTTATTTTTCCTCTCTTGCACATTTTTTGTATTAGACTGTGCAGTGGTAAGTTGAACAGGACTGCAGAGAAACCATCACCCTGTTCCGGTCCATCTGTAAAGCTAAAGCTCTTGGTCATTTTGTTGTTCATTCACTAGACAATCCTACCAATATGAAATGATTTTTCTTCAGTTCTGTAGTCTTAGGCCCTTTCTCTAGCCATTAACGTTCCGGATCAACTGAAAGTGGAAGAACCACAAGAGATTGACTATAAATTAATGCCAGAAAGATTCATTGGAAGAATCCTAATTAATCCTAATTCATGCACGAAAGAGACACACTGTACAATATCTCTTCCTTCATATTCCCCCATCTCCCTGTATTCGTTGGGTTCTTTTTTTTTTTTAATGAAGTTGCCTACGTAATCCATATGGTCTGTACTTACAATTGCTAAGTCTTGCTTTTAAATGGTACTTGAATTACTTTCCATGTGTAATACCTCTTCACATTGCCTCACCAAGTAGTGTTTTCATTTTGCTTGGTTTTCTTTATTTGGCGCAAACTGTTAAATAGGCATAGTTTTGAGTATAGTGTTAATGTTTTTCTTGTTTTCTCCTTTTATATTTGTATACTGTTTAACTTCTAACTCTTTAAAATGTAGTACCACGACAATCTCAAAGCTGACATTTACTGTATGTTCCCTCACACTCCTCCACTTTCCTGAATTTATTCATGTCTGTTTATCTTACTGATATTGCTTAAGTTCTTCACATATTCTGTAGTTAAATTGATAATTCTTTCTTTTAATTGGTTTGTGCACCACTCCCCATATTCTGTACCTCCTGAAGTAGCGTTGTCAAGTACCAATTTTATTTTATTTTATTGGTTTTGTTTATTAACATAAACGGTTATTTTGGCTTGGTGTTCCAGATTTGTGTTAAAGTTGTTTCCTGTTTACTCCCTTTACATTTATTTACTGTTCAACTTTTTGCTATTTACATTGCATTACCATCACATTGTCAAACATGTTAGTTATTGTAGGTTTCTGCTTCAGTCTAGATGTGTAACTTCTTTTCCAATGTCGTTTACAAGCATTGTAATTTCTTTGGCGATAATACTCAGTAAATATCTGAAGATGGCCTTTCAAACCGAAAACCGGTTAACACAATAAAAGTAATACTGTAGAACAAAAGCGAACAAGCAATTTTCATTTATTATTTCCTGATTTGATTTTCAAGGCTGTAAAATATATCCTCTGGCAATAAATATGGGTTTTAATTAAAAATGGTCGATCCTTATCCAAAACAAAATGGACATTGATGAATCTAATACGAAATTACCACTAGCCATAGTCGCAAGCGTCCAGTCGAAGACGTGCTGCAAAGTGGATGGATGAAGGAGGAGCGTTGCATCAAAGACGAGAAGTACATTCGACGCATCATTTGATTGCTCTTCATGTTTTGAGATGTCCTGCGATAGTAATTTGATCAAGGGTCATCTCTTTGGCGCCAAGAGTTCCTCTCAAGCAGAGTTTCGTTTTGCAAAACCTTGCAATTCATAATTCTTCGCTCAAAGTTTGTGATAAATACCACCAATGCTTAACTAGCCACGGTGTGGTATACACTTGTCTTCTGATTAGACATACCCAGTCTATTATATAGGAAGGTACATAATATTGTGGGAGTAAAATAGTGAAACCTCATTTTTTTCACATTCGCAATAATTCTGTATTATGAAATAGAGGCATTCTTAGGCATGTTGAAAACTGCGGTAAATTGTATTTTGCACGATCATTTAGCCGCGAAACAGATAGTTCCCTGTGGATCCCGCGATCTCTACGTAGGAGACTCTCTGTGGAGTGTGTGAGTACGAAATAAGTGCTGTTAAGTGTAGTATCGTAGATAACAAGCTGCCAAGTGTAGAGAATGAGCCATAGCAGATTAAACAACGGAATGCCTGTTTTAAAAGTAATCTTTTCGTACACACAGTCACCTCAAGAAGTGAAGGTAAATCCTTAAGCTGATCAGAGGACTACAATGCTTTACTAGGCGTGATTGTACTGTTGCCTTCCTCCGACCTATAGTTTAAAGTGGACTCAGAACCAAGGAGCAGCTCGGCAGTCCAGCACTTCACCACTGAACCACTGAGGTATCTGAAATAAAGTATGTAAGCTCAGAAAGTCCTGAAAGCAGTTGCAGATTGCAGAATTCAGACTTCACATTTCCTGAGTATCTACTGAGCGAGAGTCCCATGTCCTCCATTTAGGAAACAAGGGCCAAAAACTCAATCTGTTGGGAACCCTGGAAATCGATAACCATCTGGGCCAAAGTCCAGAATTAATATCAATTGTCCAGACACAGCTCAATAATCCTTCTACTCGCAACTTAAGTGATTGTTTCCCTACGACCCAGGAAGGGAATGAAAAAGATCATGGAGTAGAAGCGAAGTCAAGAACATGTAAGTTACCCCTTATTTGGAGATTAGAGTGCCTTTTTCTTTATTTCCAGCTTTGCTCTTCCACATATGTGACGTGGATGTATCAGCGCTGCACTATGTGCGGAGTAAGGAGAGAGCGGTAGGTTTTCACGCTGGTTAGCAGAGCCGTTGGCCATCTGGCGCTTTCGGACCCATGCGATGAGGTGCCGAAGCAGAAATCGTGCGTGACGTCAACAGAGAGATACGTTGTGAAAGTATATTTATTCTGACGCGAATCAGCTAATTGTTATTTACAAATATTTGCTAACAAAAATTGCCTTTTGCTACTCAGACATTAGGACGAGCCTACGGGCCATAAAAACTATCTTTCAACAATTTTACAATGCCAGGAAACATTGATATTAATAAGTAAATGAATAACTTTAGCATAACCGAAGATGTACGATCTTATACGAACTGTGCCGATTGTAAGCTGAAGTTACAGACTGTGCGCCATAGTTGGCATTGG
The DNA here is from genome assembly GCF_023864345.2 of Schistocerca serialis cubense. Lineage (NCBI taxonomy): Eukaryota > Metazoa > Arthropoda > Insecta > Orthoptera > Acrididae > Schistocerca > Schistocerca serialis. The sequence continues at coordinate 113,687,734 of NC_064639.1, read as the reverse complement.
TCGATAGGATGCCTTTCGATCTAGTCATGCAGCAGACCATGCTCTCGTACCGTTATTACTTGGCTTACAATCGGTGTGCACAAGTTCATTTAACGGTGCTCCACAAATAAATGCACCATAATCGCACCCCGTGTAAAACTTGTTTGCATTTAACTTCTTCCCACTTCATCATATAAAACATACGACAGTAGTATTGCACTTTCAGAATCCGAAGGCGCAGCTATAGATCTGTCAGGGCACATAAAACTACGAGAGCATTTCCATAGAACAGGTAGGAAGTACTCCTACGAAGTGGTTCACTAAGCCAGTTCAAGGACGGACTGACTTAATTATCGCAAAATTCGGATGGGAAAGCGTGGCCAGTTATACTGTACGCCCCTTAAAGAACCATCTACGGACTCACCGGCTAAAATGAGACATTTCTGGAGGTTGCCTACGAGTGGGGGATTCTTGCAAATAGAAGCCTGGTTGGTAATCCAAATACACCAACAGAGGGTTTTAACCTTTCGAGAAGAGTATGGAGTACCCTAAACCGTGTGAGGACAGGTGTCGGAGGATGTAGGGATATGATGATAACATGGGCCCTCTCGAACTACTCTCTATACGAGTCTGGACCAGGGGTGTACAAATTCTCCTTCCAGCCTTCCTGCCCCTAACTCCGCGGCAACCACTAAAGTAGCTAAGCCTGCCGCAACGGAAACACAAAAGTACATGTATACTGAAATGCAGTGGTTGGAGCAGACCAGCCATAACACTACAATGAAAGCGTACAGAAGACACTGCTACGTAGCGTAGCACTGCGGGAAGACGGGCAGGCAGGCAGGCAAGGAAAACTGCTTTAGCCTGCTTGGGTTGGTCAGCCTCCCATTTCTGCTTTTCACATGCGGCACCTTGCCTGCCTGATTGGCAGGCATGGATAGGCGGTTAAAAGTGGAATGTATACTCCTCTGGTGTGGACTCAACAAATCGACGAACTTCCTGATGGAGTGGACTGTGCACGGCTTTAGTGGAACTTGAGGACATACGTAAACTCACGAACAATGTCACTGGCTGCCTTATAAACATGTGATATTATGTAAAATTTTGTATTATGTAATTCTGAATGTGTCCTATTTTATGGTGTAATCTCTTTTCTAATGTGTAAGTTCCAAAGGAATAAATAAAATAGTCTTCATATTTTTCCAGTTCTTCCCATACTGTCTGTTCCACTTGTGACGTATAATTTTATATACATATATATAAATTTTCGGTGCCTACACTGTCACGTCATTCTGTGTCACACAAATTTTTATTTTTAAAGGGGATCAATTAAGACTATTTCCATGGGTTCGCCCCTCAAATTTCTCCCTCATATCACAAATTTGTCGTCTGATGTAGTACAAACTGAAAATATAAATTCCTTTTAAAGCACAGTTTCGTATATAATTTATATTCAAAACCTTACACCTGTGTTACAGAACAAATCCTACATCGAGAATACTTTACACAAGTTTAAGGGAAGAAATGCTTCCGATAATTATTACAGTATTTCAAGAACGTCAAAATATGAACAGGCTGAAATGAACAAACAGTACATGAGACTATGTTAATCAATTCAACTGTAAAAAGCTAAGGAGCATATTATTAGCAAAATGAGAAATAAGCAAAAGTGAAATGCCAAACTGAGCACTTCTCAATTAGAAGTAAATCAAAACAATCAGAATGGCTGAAAGAGAGCACAATAACATGAGCCATAAACGAATAAGAGCTAAGCAAATAAGAGAATAGGCAAAAATGAGATGCCAACAAAGTGAGAGCTGGCCGAACTCCGTCGGCACTTATATACGGTTGCGCTCGTGGCGGCACCTCGCGGCCCGTACGCAACACGCGCGCCTGCGATCGCAATGCAGTCTTCGCGCTCGCGGCGTCGTCTAGCGGTCCGTACGCGGGTTGTGCGATAGCTGCCGCAGGTCGAACCTTAATCCATGATGTTACACACTCTATTTCCCAATTTTTCCTGTGCATATTTATTTTATTGTGATTGTTTATGTATTCCGTGTATCCTGTTTATAGTGTGTTCATCTTCCCTGCAGTAAGGGAAATGCCTTATACCACTGTTACGTAATTTAATTTATGAATTCCCTATTACATTTGTCAATTCTATCTTTTTACTCTGTTTCTGTATCACTTTCCATATATAATACCTCTTCAAGCACAACTGTTTTCCTGTATGAATTTTATTTATTTAGTCCCTGCAGTCGCACTATCCTCTATGTCCTCGATGGCTCAGCTGGGTAGAGTGTCTGCCACGTAAGCAGGACATCCGAGTTCGAGTCCCGGTCGGGGCACACATTTTCAACTGTCTCCGTTGACTTATACCAACGCCTGTATGCAGCTAAGGATATTAATTTCATTGTAATTTCATTCTTACACTTTTTTGCATCACGCTCGATGTGTAAAACCTATTCGCAGTGTTGTTCACCAATATTGCATCCTTTTTGACACCAGTCAGTTAAAGTCTGACCATGGCCTTGCAGGCTGAAAACAGGTAAACGAAATAGGTTGGTACTGTAGTAAATTCTCAATATTATGCTCTTCATTAATAATTCACAGTTACGAAAATTCTCTCTATGTACGTACGAGCCCATAGTTCTGCTCAGTTGTGACGCAGACCGGCCACCAGTAATGTCGTGAGTCGGCAATACTGGGCCGCACTGGAGTGGACTCGGACTGAGGCAACGTGCCGATGGGGGTGAAGGTCGGGGAACAGCTGCTGCAGAAAGTAGCGCGCCGCGACTGGTTTGTCGGCGTGACGTCTCGTCTGCGCAGAACAGGTTCTGGACGGCTTACAAATAGGCACACGCTGGTCGAGAAAACGACGGCTCAAGGTACGCACACTCGAGCGAGCCTCGTTCACACCGTTTGCTTGCTTACAGTGGGCTTTAAATATGTACGAATGGACGAGTGTTTTGAGTGTAACCAAAACATGTCTGTCCGTCAGTACTCACTTGCAAATAGCTGCTCAACCAAAGCTGTCCATTACTGTATATCCCAAGATGGATAAACATTTTAATCCAAGTTGTAAAAGAGAGCAATTTGAAGACAATATAGAATAAAATAAGAATACAATGTACATAGAATGGCAATGGTAACTAAAGTATTTATGAAGAAGAGAAATTTGTTAACATCGAATATAGATTTAAGTGTTAGGAACTCTTCTCTGAAGATTTTTGTCTGGAATGTAGCCTTGTTCGGAAGTGGAACGTGGACGATAAGCATAGGACACATTCTGAGACATCATGGGATAACCAATTCAGTATCTGGGGAAGTGTGTGTGTTGGGGGATGGGAAGGGGTAAACACAGCAGATAAAGATCAAGAGACGAGCACAGTAAGAACGCCCAAATGGATGTGGGTTGCAGTAGTTGCTCGGAGATGAAGAGGCTTGCACAGGACGTAGTAGCGTGATGACTTATATCAGACCAGTCTTCAGACCACAACAACATAGAAAGAAGGGAAAGGTAAATAGACGAAAATTAGAGGAGAAGCACCATACACCGCATGATATTGACTGAGCTCTGAAAGACTTAAGTCGAAGCTGCAGCGCTGGAATAGAGATATTTCCCCTGAATTACGCAGATCCTTCGGACAGTCAACAATGACAAAACTATTTCACCTGGTATGTAAGATATATGAGACAGGCGAAACACCCTTTCATTTCAGAATACTGTTAAGAATTATTCAGAGAAGAATGGAAGAACTAATGGAAGTCGAACTTGGGCAAGATTAGTCTGGTTTCTGGAGAAATGTATGACCACGCAATGCAGTACTGATCCTATGACTTATCTTCGATGATAGTTCGAAGAAAAGCAATCCTATGTTAATAGCATTTATGGATTTACAGAAAGCTTTAGATAATGTTGACTAGAATCCACTCTTTGAAATTCTGAAGGTAAAAGGGATAGAATACATAAAACGAAAATTATATGCAATTTATACAGAAACTAGACGGCAGTTGAAGGAGATGAAAGAGAAGAAATGAATAAAAGCGAGTGATACAGGGTTGTAGGCTATCCCCAATGTCATTCAACTTGAAAGTTGAGAAAGTCGTGACGGAAACCGACGAGAAATTCCGAAGGAAACTGAAGTTCAGGGAGAAGAAACTGAAACGTAAAGGTTTGCTAATATCATGAATCTCTCAACGACGTCAAATGACTTTAAAGATCAAGTGAACAGATCGGATAGTACCTTGAATAGAGGGCATAAGGTGGATATCGACAAAAGTAAAACAAGGGTAATGGAATGTAACCGAATTAAATCATGAGATACCGAGGAATTTAGACTACGAAATGAAACACTGAAATCAGTATGTGCGTTTTGCTGCTTCCTCAGCTGGATAACTGATGTTGGCCGATGGTTCAAATGGCTCTGAGCACTATGGGACTTAACTTCTAAGGTCATCAGTCCCCTAGAACTTAGAACTACTTAAACCTAACTAACCTAAGGACATCACAAACATCCATGCCCGAGGCAGGATTCGAACCTGCGACCGTAGCAGTCTCGCGGTTCCGGACTGAGCGCCTAGAACCGCTAGACCACCGGTTGGCCGATGTTGACAGCATATAAAATGCAGACTGGCAGTAACAAGAAAAGCCCTTCTGCAAACAGAAATATACTAACATGTTATATGAACCTAAACGTTAGGAAGTCTTTTCAGAAACTGTTTGTATAGAGTGTAGCCTTACATCGAATTGAAACGTGGTTGATAAACAGTATAAGCAAAAGCAAAATACAAGGGTTTAAAATGTGATACTACAGAAGAATGTAGAAGATTCGATGGCTACCTCGAATAACTAAAGAAGAGGTATGAAACTGAGCTAGGGAGAAGAGACTGTTATAGCACAACCTGACCAAAAGAAGAGATTGGTTGATAGGACACATTCCCAGGCATACAGAAATAGCCTATTTCGTTATGGAAGGAATGCAGGAAGTAAACATTGTAGAGCGAGACGAAGATTTGACTACAGTAAGCAGGTTCATTTTGATATAAGTTGCAATAGTTATTCAGAGGTGAAGAGGCTTGCACAGGATAGAGTAGTGTGGAGAGGTGCATCAGATCAGTCTTTGTACTGACGACCACGACATCGACAGTTCAACTATGACAGCATGTGTGGCACATTGTTCTCAGTCAAATAAGTTGTAATTGAAGTACAACTCTACTAGGACTGAAGCACTTGAATTATCTTTGCAGAGACATCTTTTACTAATGCAATATGGATATACAAAACAAAACGAACATGAAACTTCCTGGCAGATTAAAACTGTGTGCCGGACCGAGACTCGAACTCGGGACCTTTGCCTTTCGCGGGCAACTGCTCTACCAACTGAGCTACCCAAGCACGACTCACGACCCCTCCTCACAGCTTTACTTCTGCCAGTACCTCGTCCCCTACCTCCCAAACTTTACAGAAGCTCTCCTGCGAACCTTGCAGAACTAGCACTCCTGAAAGAAAGGATATTGCGGAGACATGGCTTAGTTACAGCCTGGGGGATGTTTCCAGAATGAGATTTTCACTTTGCAGCGGAGTGTGCGCTAATATGAAACTTCTTGGCAGATTAAAACTGTGTGCCGGACCGAGACTCGAACTCGGGCCTTTCGCGGGCAATTGCTCTACCAACTGAGCTACCCAAGCACGACTCACAACCCGTCCTCGCAGCTTTACTTCTGCCTGTACCTCGTCTCCTACCTGTAAAGTTTCACTTCCATTCACGTTACACTACAGAGAAATACCTTCAGAGCACTTAAATCTACATTAGATGTTAACAAATTTCTCTTATCAACAAATGCTTTTCTTGCCATAGCCAGTCCATATTTTATATCCTCTAGCACTGGAAGAAAGGATATTGCGGAGACAAGGCTTAGCCACAGCCTGGGGGACGTTTCCAGAATGAGATTTTCTCTCTGCAGCGGAGTGTGCGCTGATATGAAACTTCTTGGCAGTTGGTAGAGCACTTGCCCGCGAAAGTCAAAGGTCCCGAGTTCGAGTCTCGGTCCGGCACACAGTTTTAATCTGCCGGGAAGTTTCATATCAGCGCACAATCTCATTCTGGAAACTTGTGGCTCCTGAAGAGGGGCAACAGTCTGGATGACTGGCTGACCTGCCCTTGTAACATCAACCAAAACGGCATTGCTATGCCGATACTGCCAACGGCTGAAAGCAATGGGAAAGTACAGGCGTAAGTTTTCCCGAGGTCATGCAGCTCTCCTGAATGGTTAAATGATGATGGCGTCCTCCTGGGTAAAATACTCGGGAGCTAAAATGGGCCCCCATTCGGATATCCGGGCGGGGACTACTCAGGAAGATGTCATCAAGAGAAACAAAACTAAAATATGGCGTTTCAGTCTTTTGAGAAACAAAACTGGCATTCTACGGATCGGAATATGGAATGTCAGATCCCTTAATAGGGTTTTAGAAAATTTAAAAAGAGAAATGGATAGGTTAAGTTAGATATAATGGGAACTTTATGTTCGGTGACAGGAGGAAGAGGACTTATGGTCAGGTGAATGCAGGGCTATAAATACGAAGTCAACTAGAGGAAATGCAGATTTAATAATGAATAAGAATAAGGTACGCTGAACAGCATAGTGAACGCATTATCGTATCCACGATAGATGCCAAGCCCGCCCCTGCCAAAGCAGAACAACTTTATATGCCAGTTAGCTACGCAGATGATGAAGAGATTGAAGAAATGTATGATGACATAAAACTAATTCTCCAGATAGTTAAAGGAGACGAAAATTTAATTGAGATGGAGGACTGGAATTCGATAGCAGGGAAACGAAGAGATGTAAAAATAGTAGGTGAATATCGACTGGGAGGCAAGGAATGAAAGAGGATGCCGCCTGGTAGAATTTTGCACAGAGCATAATTTAATCATCGCTGACCGTTTAAGAATCATGAAAGAAGGTTTTATACGTGGAAGAGGACTAGAGACACTGGAAGGTTTCAGACTGACTATATAACGGTTAGTCATGTATTTAGGAACTAGATTTTAAATTGTAAGATATTTCCAGGGGCAGATGTGGACAATGACCATAATTTATTGGTTGTGAACAGTAGAGGAAAACTGAACAAATTGGTAAAAACTACGAAATTAAGGAAATGGGACCCGGATAATTTGAAAGAACTACACGTTTTCGAGAGCTTTACAGGGAACATTAGGCGGCGGTGAATTAGAACATGGGAAAGAAATACAGGAGAAGATGAATGGGTAGTTTTAAGAGATGAAATGCTGGAGGCAGCAGAGGATCAAATAAATTAAAAAGACCAGGCCTAGTAGGAATCCTTTGATAACACAACAGCGTTTACCGCAAAATAATAATAATAACTGAAAAAGCAAGAATGGTTAAAATGTAACTACTGAAAACATTGCACCTTATAGTCCCGCTTGTCAACTAACTTACGGCAGTGCTGTTTCTGTAACGAGACATATTATATCTTACGAAATTACTAGCATTGCGATATCTCTAGAGTAACTGATTTAGCAGTCAAGCTTCCCGCAATAAATAAGAGATGAATCGCTCCTAACGAAACGAGCTTTGGATAGGAATTTAAGGGTTGGTTGACTTGATTGTTCATCTTTAACAATCATCTAGAGCTAATGTAATCGAGAATTGATCTTTTTAACGTAACTGATATCAGCAAGGAGGAGTCAGATTAAATGCACATACTTTCGCGTGCTCGTCACTGGTTGCCTGCCATTTTATGGGTGTAGCTGGTCAATGTTGGACTTCCGACCTATGGCTATTTGGCACATTTTGCTCGCTTCAATGCCCTCTGCCTATTCATGTACGTCTACAACTACATACATATTCCGCAAGTCACCGTACGCTGCGTGGCGTGGGGTACCCCGTACCGCTACTAGTCATTTCCCTTCCTATTCCAGCCGCAAACAGAGCGAGCGAAAAACGACTGTCTACATGCCTCCGTATGGGCCCTAATCTCTCGTATCATCTTCTTGGTCCTTACTCGAAATGCATGTTCGCGGCAGCAGAATCGCTCTGCATTCAGCTTCAAATGCCGCTTCTCTAAATAGTGTTCCTTGAAAAGAACGTCGCGTTCTTCCCAGATACACCTACTTGAGTTCCCGAAGCATCTGCCGAGGCAAGACTTTTATGCGCTCTCTATATGAGACATCCGCTTAGTTAGGCAGCGTCGGTATTCGGATACCACATAGACCGACCGAACGGACTAAAAGGGTCCTGGTACACCTAGGAACAGGGTAGGCCCATAATAGACAATGAACTCCATGATCTGAAAAGTGAAAAAGAAGTAGGAGAGAAGAAAAGGAAAAAAATAAACTATACTATCTGACTGACTTTTCAGTTAACGACATGTTATGATAAATTCAAGTTGTCTCATACACAAACGGGTACATTTTCCACTAGCTACATGCAAATTATTGTAATTCTCAGATCTTCAATTAATTCCATTTCGTGTTTCAAATCTTTCTATCCTGTTGACGACTGACGTCTAGTGGGTGTTTCGGGAGGAATAGTCAGTATACAAAATATGACAGGAACGATCTTTCGAGGGAAAAAAACCTGCTAAACATAGACTCTACACTACATACCTTTACAGCTGTGAGCACTTCTTCATCCTCGATACTGCGAAAAAAATCTCTTCTTCCGCAGATTCTTTGCTTTCCACATTTGAAGAGGTGGTAGTATGGACCAAAAGAAGAAAAATTATCCAGTAAACATGGTCACCGAAGTGCACACCTTAAGAGCTATGTGCACTTGTTAATTTTTCGCTACTGTGAAACACATCTGCTCTACTGAGCAAGTGCTCAGAGCTCTTAAGATATGAATGTTAGAGCTAACGTTCACCACACTTTTTTTTTTGTTTTGGTCCATACTACCTCCGCCCAAAATATGGAAAGCAAAGAGCTTACAGTAGAAGTTTGTTTCACTAGTATCCTAGATGAAAAAATATACATTTAGAGCCCTTGTTTACTACACTTTTTGCCTCGAAAGATCGTTCCTGAAATATCGCTGATTACTTATCATTCCTCTTGGAGCACCTTGTATTCTCAGGCGATTGCAAGAGACCTTCGACCGTAATCTCATATCAATTAATAAATAAAAAATTTGGTTTGCATATTGGCAACTGAAATAAGGAGGCCCATTTGTGAGCGAGGAATATAAAAACCAGTAACAGTCGTCCCTTTTGAGAGAAACAGACGGTGATATATACGCAAGTTTGGGGAAATGATTGAGACTCGCAAATGAGATTCACCGCGCAGCCAGTGTCCCTAGGCAAACAGTCTTAGCATGTTATTGGCGGTGGCTGAATACGAGATCAAAAGACAGGCTTCTCTCTCGAACGTTAAAGCCAATGCTTTCGGGAACGTTTACCGAAACTAGCTTCACCAACATATAAAAAAAAGTTGTAAACTGTAGGACCCCGGAGAGGAGGTAAATTTCAAGCTGGCTGACAAATATAGAATGATTCAGCTACCCTTTCACGTCGGGTATTTCCTGAAGCGTTTGACACCGTAATTCTGTTTTTAACTAAATAAACAGTGAATAAGTCCTCACTGTCTGATGTGTAGTCTCGTCGCATAGCTATATTAATTACAGAGACATCGGTGTCAACTCTGCTTTTTCGAATCGAACTACAGTAATTTGTACTGCCAGTGTCGTATTTCTGAGACAGAGGTATACAGCGGCGCTTCACTCTTCAAAATACGACTACTAGGGTCGGAGTCATTGCGATATTGAGAAGATAGGATTTATCTGTTTTGTATATACACTACTGGCCATCAAAATTGCTACACCACGAATATCACGTGCTACAGACGCGAAATTTAACCGGCAGGAAGAAGATGTTGTGATATGCAAATCATTAGCTTTTCAGAGCATTCACACAAGGTTGGCGCCGATGGCGACAGCTACAACGTGCTGACATGAGGAAAGTTTCCAACCGATTTATCATACATAAACAGCAGTTGACCGGCGTTGCCTGGTGAAACGCTGTTGTAATGCCTCGTGTAAGGAGGAGGAATGCGTACCATCACGTTTCCGAATTTGATAAAGTTCGGATTGTAGCCTATCGTGATTGCGGTTTATCGTATCGCGACATTGCTGCTCGCATTGGTCGAGATCCAATGACTGTTAGCAGAATATGGAATCGCTGGATTCAGGAGGGTAATACGGAACGCCGTGCTGGATCCCAGCGGCCTCGTATCACTAGCAGTCGGGATGACAGGCATCTTAACTGCATGGCTGTAACGGATCGTGCAACCACGTCTCGATCCCTGAGTCAACAGATGGGGGCGTTTGCAAGACAACAACCATCTGCACGAACAGTTCGACGACGTTCGCAGCAGCATGGACTATCAGCTCGGAGATCATGGCTGCGGTTACCCTTGACGCTGCATCACAGACAGGAGCGCCTGCGATGGTGTACTCAACGACGAACTTGGGTGTACGAATGGCATAAAGTCGTTTTTTCGGATGAATCCAGGTTCTGTTTACAGTATCATGATGGTCGCATCCATGTTTGGCGATATCGCGGTGAACGCACATTGGAAGCGTGTATTCGTCATCGCCATACTGGCGTATCACCCGGCGTGATGTTATGGGGTGCCTTTGGTTACACGTCTTGGTCAGCTCTTATTCGCACTGACGGCACTTTGAACAGTGGACGTTACATTTCAGATGTGTTACGACCCGTGGCTCTACCCTTCATTCGATCCCTGCGAAACCCTACATTTCAGCAGGATAATGCACGATCGAATGTTGCAGGTCCTGTACGGGCCTTTCTGGATACAGAAAATGTTAGAATGCTGTCTTGGCCAGCACATTCTCCAGATCTCTCGCCAATGGTAGCCGAGCAACTGTCTCGTCACAATACGCCAGTCACTACTCTTGATGAACTGTGGTATCGTGTTGAAGTTGCATGGGCAGCTGTACCTGTACACGCCATCGAAGCTCTGACTCTCAATGCCCAGGCGTATGAAGGCCGTTATTGCGGCCAGAGGTGGTTATTCTGGGTACTGATTTCTCAGGATCTATCCACCCAAATTGCGTGGAAATGTAATCACATGTCAGTTCTAGTATAATATATTTGTCCAATGAATGCTCGTTTATCATCTGCATTTCTTCTTGGTGTAGCAATTGTAATGGCTAGCAGTGTAGAAGCGATTGCTGTCTTATGCGGAAGTTTATGATTCCATACCGAAATACACAAATACGTCACGTCAGATAAGTAGGAAGTAAGGTGTTGCATCGTCACGACACTGGTTTGAAAGGGCCGCAGAGGAAATTTAGCTTTCATTCTACATGAGCTGGTTACTTTGAAAAAATACTAGTCTTTCACAGTGCTAGTTCTTCATGGAGTACACTGAAGAAACGCGACGACAAAGTTGAATTTTACGCTCAAAGGTATACCGACAAACGCTGTCTAAGAAGAATGAAAATGAATCTCTAAGGTCATGCAGTGTTGCTTAATTAGAAGGTCGATGCACGCGGTTGTGGAGGTGCGACCAAAGTGTTCCCCGAGTTGCTCCCGCGGCATGAGTAATGTTTCGCTATGGTCGGGCTATACCTGTTTCTGTCCCTGCCATAGCCCAGGCAAATAGCGGTTCGTCGTAATGAAATTGTGGAAGTTTTTTCCGCAGCGGTTATATATGTTCCTCTCAAAGTGTTCGCACTTTTTTAGTTTTTCCATTGTATCTCGAAAACTATGCGTTTCTAGAAGATAACACTTCTGTGCAAAATTAAAGTAGACAAACTTTCCTGCAAAAAGGAGTTCATTATTCCCATTACCACACTGAAAATCCCGGTTCCCAAGAAACTTCTTTCGCTTATCTCTTGGGAATCCAGGACAGATTATCAAGGCCGGTAAAGTCAAGTCACGGGCATGCACCACAGACTTCACTTTTATCACTTCCTGAAATATAAAGGGCAGTCAAGTGAAAAATAAAGACCCACTGTTCCACTCAAAAACAGCTCATGGGTTAAGACACTCTTCCCACTGGTACATCAATTCCTGTTTCGTAGAAAGCGGTCGGCTGCTGACGGATCCAAAACAGCGCCCGCTCTTGCACTTCACTGGTCGATTGAAACTGACTTCCACGGATATCTTCTTCCTTCAGGACGCCAAAGATACAAAAACCGCACCGTGAAATATCCGGACTGTATGGAGGAGGTTGCAGCATATCCCAATCACAACGCTGAAGTGTAGCCTTCATCCGATTGGCATTGTGGGGGCGAGCGTTATCATGCAACAGGACGACTAGCTTTGACAGCATTCCTCGGCGTTCTGACCTTATAGCGCGTCCCAGTTTCTGCACCGTGTCTTTATAGCGCTGCGCATTGATTGTGATTGCATGCTCAAGGAACTAGACTAGAGATCCCCAACAGCTGATGAAAGCCGTCATGAACTTACTGCAGATAGTGTGAAGAGCCTTGGATTTCTTTGGCGGGGGAAATGTGGGCTTTGCGTGTAGCACTCTGGTTGTCGGAATGATGTCGGACGGAATCATCCGGTTATACGATAACGCCTACCCCTAGCCTGCCACTCAGACGAAGGCTACATTTGTGCGATGTGGTTGGGAAACAATGCAACTTCCTCCATACACTCCGGATCCTTCGCCGTGCGATTTTGATGTCTTTGGTGACCTGAAAGTCGGTTTCAGTTGGACGAGGAAGTGCTAGAGTGGGTGCGGCTGTGGATCCGTCAGCAACAGGCCCCGTTCAAAGAAACAGGAATTGATGGTCTCGTCTCCGAGTGGGATAAATGTCTTTCTGCCTATGGTGATTACTTTTGAATCGATCCATTCCATGATTCCGTTGTGGTCACTGTTCGTTTTTTCATTTGACTGCCCCTCATGTTTCTATTCTTCCTGATACAATATACGACCACAAGTATCCGTACACCCCCCAAAAAATACGTTTTTCATATTAGGTGCATTGTGCTGCCACCTACTGCCAGATGCTCCATATCAGCGACCGCAGTAGTCATCAGACATCGCGAGAGAGCAAAATGGGGAGCACCGCGGAGCTCACGGACTTCGACCACGGTCAGGTGATTGGGTGTCACTTCCGTCATACGTCTGTACGCGAGGATTCCACTCTCGTAAACATCGCTAGGTCCACTGTTTCCGATGTGATAGTGAAGTGGAAACATGAAGGGACACGTACAGCTCAAAAGCGTACAGGCCGACCTCGTCTGTTGACTAGCAGAGACCGCCAACAGTTGAAGAGGGTCGTAATGTGTAATAGGCAGACATCTATCAAGACCATCACGCAGGAATTCCAAACTGCATCAGGATCCACTGCAAGTATACGACAGTTAGGCGGGAGGTGAGAAAACTTTGGATTTCATGGTCGAGCGGTTGCTCATGAGCCACACATCACGTCGGTAAATGTCAAACGACGCCTCGCTTGGTGTAAGGAGCGTAAACATTGGACGATTGAACAGTGGAAAAACGTTATGTGGAGTGACGAATCACGGTACACAATGTGGCGATCCGATAGCAGGGTGTGGGTATGGCGAACGCCCAATGAACGTCATCTGCCAGCGTGTGTAGTGCCAACACTAAAATTCGGAGGCGGTGGTGGTATGGTGTGGTCCTGTTTTTCATAGAGGAGGCTTGCACCCCTTGTTGTTTTGCATGACACTATCACAGCACATGCCTTCACCGATGTTTTCACCACCTTCTTGCTTCTCATTGTTCAAGAGCAATTCGGGGATGGCGATTGCATCTTTCAACACGATCGAGCACCTGTTCATAATGCACGGCCTATGGCGGAGTGGTTACACGACAATAACATCCCTGTAATGGACTGGCCTGCACAGAGTCCTGACCTGAATCCTATAGAACACCTTTGGGATGTTTTGGAACGCCGAATTAGTGCCTGGCCTCACCGACCGTCATCGATACCTCTCCTCAGTGCAGAACTCCGTGAAGAATGGGCTGCCATTCCCCAAGAAACCTTCCAGCACCCGACTGAACGTATGCCTGCGAGAGTGTAAGCTATCATCAAGGCTGACTGTCGTCCAACACCATATTGAATTCCAGCATTACCGATGGAGGGCGCCACGAACTTGCAAGTCATTTCCAGTCAGGTGACCGGATACTTTTGATCACATAGTGTACATGCCGTATGAAAGTGAACCACGTTCCAGCCTCAGCTGTATTAGCGAGACCGCTGGTCCCGCTGTTCTGCACAGTGGACTTGGACTCTAGGCTGTAGCGAGCGAACACCACTGCAGTGGCAGGCGGCCGCATATCACCGTAATTGCGGTCCCAAGTCTGCGAGGTATTAGCGCTGCCAGCTGCTGGTGGTGGAGGATCTCCACACCGGAAGAGGAAGAACGCCAGCGCCAGCGGCAGCGACAGCAGCAGCAGCAAGAAATTGCTCTCATTTAGGCTGCAATATTTGCGCTGCGGGGGCTCGTAACGCGACAGCCGCTGGCGCAGCTCCACAAAAAGGCCGGTGTTCCCGCAGGCCCTGGCTAATGAGTCACCCCCGGATCGCTGTATTAATAACAAAGTTAATTCTAATGAGCGGCCGCCACGTGGCGCCGCCAATTTTAAATGAAATTTGTAAAAGCCTTTCCTCCCTTTTCTTCTTCGGGCGAGGAGGAGGGGGCGGCGGTGGAGGCGTCAAAACTTTTATGCCCGCTCCGGATGGTAAACGGCGTCCCGGAACGGAAACTCGACTTCCTTTTCTGTAATTCTGTTCCACGTCAAAAATAAACCGGATGCAGAAAGACAAGGATACAATGCGCGTTCAGTCTCCAAATTAGGCGTCTACTGCGACAGGAAAAAGCTGAAAATTTGCAGGCGAGGGAATTCTTCACTGTAACAGTGCAAATAATCACATTGAACAAAAGACGCCACGGAAATTCTGTGTAACACCGCCTCTACCCTTGATAATGGCTTACGTCATCCGTGGAGGAGAGTCCACAATATCCCCAGGTATGCCATACACAGCGGCAGTAATGATAGCCATTTCCCCACGGCTTCGTTTGCATACATTTATCTGACCCATATTGCAAACACTTCCTCCATCACTCTCTTTTTTTCCATATCCTCCTCCCCTCTCTGACCTCCTCATCCAGTACAGAGTTTCAGAGAGAAAATGCAGATCATCATTAGTAATTTTCCTGATCATGTTTTTGTAATAGGAGGTGGCTTCAGCTCGCGAGTTATATGCTGGGAGAGCCATGCCAGAGACAAGAACTCGTGCGACATTATTCTGAATATCTTGTCCGAAAATTACTTTGAGCGGATAACTAGAAAACCAACTTTAAAAGGCAACGTCTTAGACCTACTAGCAACAAACAGATCTCAGCTTACCGCAGAGCAGCTTACGTAGAGCAAGGCATCAGCTATCATCAGGCTGTGATAGCAACCACGACCATGACTATTACAGGGAATATCAGGAAACGTAGGAAAATATTTTTACTTAGCAAGAGTCACAGGATACAAATTGCAGAGTATCTGAATAGTAAGTATCAAATATTCAATGATGAGGACAAAGACGTGTAGCAAAAATGGAAAAAAATTCAAAAGCATCGTTCAATATACCTTAAATAAGTATGTTCCGAGCAAGATCTTAAGGAATGGGAAAGGCGCGCCGTGTTTTAATAGCCTTGTCAGAAAACTGCTACGTAAACAAAAGCTGAAGGAAGCGAAAAGGAGCGTAGGGGGAGCAATGAGAGAAGCGGTCAGTGACTCTGAAAGTCAAGTTTTGTCAACCGATCTGAGTAAAAACCTTGAGAGGTTTTGGTCTCACGTAAAATTAGTAAGCGGTTCGAAACCCTCTAATCGTTCACTCAGTGACTATACTGGCATCAACATGGGAGATAACAGAGAGAATGCAGAAATACGTAATTCGATCATCCGAAACTGTTTCACCGCGGAAGATCGTAACACAGTCCCTCCTTTTAACCATTGTAGTAATGACGACATGGCAGATGTTGAGATAACGCATCGCTGAACAGAAAAGCAACTACAATAATTTAGTAGTGGAAAGGCATCAGGACCAGATGACACATGTACAACGTTCTGCAAAAATTTTGCGAAAGTACTTGTTCCCCTTCTAGCAGCAATTTATCACAATTTCTAGGAGCAACGAAGGGGACCTACAGAATGGAAAAAAGCACAGGTCATTCTTGTTTACAAAAAGGGTCGTAGGTGAGATACACATAATTGTAAGGCTAAGTCGTTTACGTGAATGTGTTGTAGATTTATGGAACAGGTTTTATATGAAAAAATTAAGTTGGTTTTGGAGAACGAAAGTCTCAGCTGTAAAAATCAACATGGATTTCGCAAATAGAGACTTTGACACACTCAGTTCGCTCCGTTCCTACACGAGATCCATAGAGCTGTAGAGAATGGCGCTCAAAATTGATGCCGTGTTCGTTGACTTCAGGAAGGCATTTGACACCGTCCCGCACTGCCGTTTAGTGAAAAAAAAACGAATTACCGAGTACCGGGCCAGATTTGACATTGGATTCAAGACTTCCTTAAAGATAGAACTCAACGGATCGCTTTTAACGCAACAAAATCGACAGATGTAAAGGTAATTTCCAGGGTACCTCAAGGAAGTGTGATAGGACCTTTACTATTTACAAATGAATATAAAGGATCTAGTAGAAATCGGCGAAAGCTCGAAGATTGTTCGCAGGTGATGCGGTTGCTTATAAGAAAGAAGCAGCGCCAGAAGACGGTATCGATTCGAAGAATGACCTACAGAATACTAATAAATGGTGCAGGCTGTGGCTGTTGGCCCTGAACGTAAATAAATGTAACATACTGCGCGCACAGAGGAAAACATATGCACTACTCTACAACTACAGTATTGATGACAAATTGCTGGAAACGGGATGTACAGTAACATATCTAGAAGTAACTATCCATAGCGAACTTAAGTAGAATACATAAAACAAACAGTAGGAAAAGCAGATGCCAGAATGAGTTCCACAGGAAGTGTCTTAAGGAAATGTAACTCATCCACGAAAGAAGTGGCTAACAAGGTGTTTGTTCGACAAATTCCTTTCTTCACCCTGGGACCCTTACCAAGTAGGACTGATAGAAGACCTAGAGAAGGCCCTACGAAGATCGCCATGTTTCGTCACGGCATCGTTTAGTCGGCCGAGAGCGTTACAGGAATGCACAACAAATTCTTGTGGCAGACGCTATAAGAGAGGCGTTGTGCATCAGGGGGAGGTTTACTATCGAAATTTTGAAAGAGCACTTTCCGGGAAGCCCGCATCTCGTGGTCGTGCGGTAGCGTTCTCGCTTCCCACGCCCGGGTTCCCGGGTTCGATTCGCGGCGGGGTCAGGGATTTTCTCTGCCTCGTGATGGCTGGGTGTTGTGTGCTGTCCTTAGGTTAGTTAGGTTTAAGTAGTTCTAAGTTCTAGGGGACTGATGACCATAGATGTTAAGTCCCATAGTGCTCAGAGCCATTTGAACCATGTTTGAACTTTCCGGGAAGGGTCGGACAACACGTTACTTCCTCCAACATACATCTGACGATATGACCACGACGAGAAAATCAGAGCTAATACAGAGGCTTACCGACTATCATTTTTCTTAGGCGCCATTCGGGTGTGGAACGTGATAGGGGGGACGAGTTATTGATACCAGAAGTACCCTCCGCCAGGCAGCGTTAGGTGGATAGTGCAGTATAGTGCAGTTGACAGTAACTCTCTACAGTTCGACCAAACAAAAGTCCTCACCTACCTAGATTGGTGATCTTTTCGCCTCTTGTGAGCACAGTTCTTGTGAAGCCGTCCGCACGCGGACCATACTTTCGAACGTAAACGTTGAACGTGGCGAGTTCAACGTGGTGCTGAACGCTCAGAAACGATGGGACTTGTACATACGGTACGTGTGTCTCAACGTGATATACGTTATCGCAGCGCGCTCCAACAGCAGCTGTCGGCTCTACGAGTATCTGGCTCGTAAATCAAAAAATGGTTCAAATGGCTCTGAGCACTATGGGATTTAACATCTGCGGTCATCAGTCCCCTAGAACTTAGAACTACTTAAACCTAACTAACCTAAGGACATCACACACATCCATGCCCGAAGCAGGATTCGAACCTGCGACAGTAGCGGTCACGCGGTTCCAGACTGAAGCGCCTAGAACCGCACGGCCACACCGGCCGGCAGGCTCGTAAATCAAACTGAGTACGAAATGCGCGATCGTAACATTGCTACGTTAGTTCTGTTAAAGCTGACACCTCCTCCACTGTCCATATGTTAGTCATCTTGTTCTGTCTGCAGTATGCATAAGCAAAAACTTCAGTATCCATGGACATCTTATAGGGCAAATCGAAAGTACCAGTCAAGCCTATAAGAACATCGGCTTATTAAAGTTCTATTACAAATAGAGTGACACAAATTTACAATAGTTCTCCACATAAGATAAAAATTATTTCATCATTCTCACTTCTTAGTAAAACCCTAAGATCATTCTAACTTGTTCACTGTTGCTAGTCAGTAGGGGAACCTTTGAACATGTGAAATATGAAACTTGAAACGAGAAAGTCCAAAATATCTCACTGCAAGAAGTGCAAGCTGTCTTGTAGAAAAAGCCGACCGAACTGCTCACTCTTCAGGAAAAGCGCACTTATATTTAATAAAATATCGAATGTTATAGAATACACTACCATTAAAGAAATAAGAAAGTATCATAACATATTAGAAAACGCGAAGGTTAGTAAATGAATCTTGGGATCCGGTGAGAAGCGAACCATCAACACATCGCATGTTCCGTACAATTTTATGTCTCTACTCACTACGCTAAGCGAGCATTAATGGCTGATGACCATACCATGTGTCTTGCAATCTCCTGAAAGGTTTAATAGTAGATGTATTATAAACTGACATTTAATTATAAAAAGTTGTACCAAGAACATGCATTTTTGATGGATCCTGAAAGTTTAAATTGCATACTTTTATAATACGCAAGTTACAATAATTCTTTAAGCACGGATTTGACGTTTCCCGTCCTTTTACTAGAACAAATCGTACAATTAACGACGATTTTTCGAGAGGTCCTCAATTTGATGGAGCTTAGAAACGGCATATATACATACTGACTTCAACTGATTTCAATATGGCTTCTCCCGACTCTGTACTGAAGAGAGAAGGCGTCATGTGACGTATCTGTACTGAAGAGAAAAGGCGTCATGTGACGTATCTGGTCTTCTTCCATCTCATTGGTCGACCTTCAAACGCTCGTTCAGAATATCTGACTTGCTATATATTGCTCTGTACTTTCGGGAGGTTCCCGAACGTGCTTATTCCGTGCTATGACGTCAGAAACTCGGCATGCTCAACGCTCAATTTTCCGTGTACCGACGTATTAAATAGTATCATAGTCGCTGCGATGTAGCAATCGTGTACAATCGGTTACGTGCACTCTTACCTAAGAAGCAACCTAGGTCCTGAATAGTGAACTACGCTCGTGAGTTGCCACCTCCTCGCTGTTCACTCTCTCCCTCTTCTTTCTCAATTTACGTCCGAGCGTGAAAGCCGGCGGTTCCTGGGACCACAGACGGCCGCAGCAGGCTCTTCAAGGCGCTGAATAATGCAGCCGGTTCGAGAACACTTAACGCTAGTTCTCCGAGGTCGCGCAACATTTTTACAGTTAATGGTGCCAAGAGCGCTCTGGGGCGAGCCGGTGGGTAGGCGGCCTGCATTACCGGCTGCGCCGTCAGCTGCTCCCGGCTACGACACCTGCCGCGGCTGGGCTCAGCCGCAGCACTGTGCAGTATATGCTGAGGACATCAGCTGCTCTACTTATTAGCGTATACCGTTCCACATCTGCTTATATACACTGAGGTGATAAAAATCATGGGATAGCGATATGCACATACACAAATGGCTGTACTATCGCGTACACAAGGTGTAAAAGGGCAGTCCATTCGCGGAGCTTTCATTTGCACTCACGTCGTTTCTGTGATGATGTTCAGTTTGTGGGGCGCTCAACTGCGCGGCCATCAGCGCCCGTACAAAGTCCCAGTATTTACACAGTCTAATTTTTTTACACAGTCCAAAAAATGGTTTAAATGGCTCTAAGCACTATGGGACTTGGCATCTGAGGTCATCAGTCCCCTAGGCTTAGAACTACTTAAACCTAACGAATCCATGCCCAAGGCAGGATTCGAACCTGCGACCGCAGCAGCAGCGCGGTTCCGGACTGAAACGCCTAGAACCGCTCGGCCACAGCGGCCAGCTTAGGAGGTATCCCATGACTTTTGCCATCTCAATGTACATTGTCGAGCTGTGTTGGCCACACGGTAAATGTGACACCTATAATGACCAGGTCACTCACTACACACGGCATATGATATGCTGCACGGTCTTCAGTGCAAAGACTGCTTTGATCCACCTAATAACGGAACTGGTCAGTGATACACTTTCATTTTCTAGTATACGATACATACAATAAATTCACTACCCGATCAAGTAACAGTTCTCGCACAATATTTATTTTCGATTTCCATTTACATCCAAACAGATATTAAAATACTGGCTGTTTATGAAAGAATTTTAAAATATACACAGAAAAGTTATCATCCATGGAATATCGAAGTACTAAAAATCTGTCAAAATTATTTTGCATTTCTGAAAAACCAGTAACACCAATTATTAGGTTAACGTTTAAGTTCATATCGTTTTTGTTCTGCATGTTTGATTCCGGTTGCTGAGGCTTTATTTGTCAATTCTCATTTTTATTTGTAGTTTACTGTTGCTATTCGAGTTTATATATTTTGGCATTTGGAGATAGTGAGTGTGCTGTGTCGTCCGAACAAGACACAGCCAGGGCAAAAGCACCACAGGCGCAAAGATGCGAGCCGGTGACAGTGCCGTAGAGACTCGCCACTTAACGCGAGTTCCACCAGCGCCATGGGCGACTCAGAGGATGAAGATATCGACTTCGCCTCTGCCATTGCCGACCGCGTACAATCCGCCAATGACTGGACGACAACGGACAGAGACCTACCCGAAAGACAGAAGAACAGCCCTTGCCCGCTTGGTCATAGATCATCGTCAAGGGCTGACTTAGACAGGGAACGTCGTTTAGCGAATTCTTACAAGGGGACCTCCCCAGCGCACCCCCCCTCAGATTTAGTTATAAGTTGGCACAGTGGATAGGCCTTGAAAAACTGAACACAGATCAATCGAGAAAACAGGAAGAAGTTGTGTGGAACTGTGAAAAAATAAGCAAAATATACAAACTGAGTAGTTCATGGGAACATATGCAACATCAAGGACAATAGGATCGCAGGAGCGTAATGGTATCGTGGTAACGTGAGCAGCTGCGGAACGAAAGGTCCTTGGTTCAAATCTTCCATTGAGTGAAAATTTTTATTTTTTATTTTCAGTTTATGTGACAAACTCTTATGTTTTCATCACTTTTTTGGGAGTGATTGTCACATCCACAAGAAAACCTAAACCGGGCAAGGTAGAAGAATCGCCAAGTATACAAGTTAGGTGGGTCGACAACATATTCCTGTCATGTGGTGCACATGCCGTCACCAGTGTCGTATAGAATATATCAGATGTGTTTTCCTGTGGAGGAATCGGTTGACCTATGACCTTGCGATCAAACGTTTTCGGTTCCCATTGGAGAGGCACGTCCTTTCGTCTACTAATCGCACGATTTTGCGATGCGGTCGCAGAACACAGACACTAAACTTATTACAGTGAACAGAGACGTCAATGAACGAGCGGACAGATAATTTTACTTTATTTATTTTTGCATAGTTATTTTCACTCCAGGGAAGACTTGAACCAAGGACCTCTCCTTCTGCAGCTGTTCACGCTACCACGGGACCATGGGACCACGGCGCTCCTGAGCTCACATTGTGCATGATGTTGCCTGTGTGGCCCATGGACTACTCAGTTTGTATATTTTGCTTATTTTTTCACAGTTCCACACAACTTCTTCCTGTTTTCTCAATTGATCTGTGTTCAGTTTATCAAGGCCTATCCACTGTGCCAACTTATAACTAAATCTGAGGGGGGTGCGATGGGGAGGTTCCCTTGTTAGAATTGAACAGATAGTTGTAATTTGCATTTGCTATCTACTGTGAAGTTTACCTACGATAATTTGCACTCTGCCATTGAAGGCTTTTTTTTTTTTTTTTTTTTTTTTTTTTACGGGGTGTTCAAAAAATCTCTCCGCAGTACCGTATGATTGTTAGCCGCGCGTGCCGTATGCCGCAGTGAATATACCGAAATGAAACTCAATCAAATATAAGTTATTAATTTATTGAATATTCATTTTTACTTACAAATTTTCACATTAAATGATGAAAGTGCCGTCCCCCCCCCCCCCCCCCCTGTTGATGAATACACAATTCAATTCGTCTAATCATGTTTCCAAACACAAGCTGTAACATTTCTTCTGTAAGAGAAGCAGTCAAAGTGGATATTTCAGTTCTCAATTCATCGATGGATTTTGGACGGTTTTTATAGACAGCTGCTTTCGCTGCACCCCAGAAGAAAAAGTCAGGTGGTGTTAGGTCAGGCGCCGGCCGCGGTGGTCTAGCGGTCCTGGCGCTGCAGTCCGGAACCGCGGGACTGCTCCGGTCGCAGGTTCGAATCCTGCCTCGGGCATGGATGTGTGTGATGTCCTTAGGTTAGTTAGGTTTAAGTAGTTCTAAGTTCTAGGGGACTTATGGCCTAAGATGTTGAGTCCCATAGTGCTCAGAGCCATTTGAACCATTTTTTGTTAGGTCAGGCGATCGTGGAGGCCAAAGTCCCTGTCAATTATGCGATCACCTAAAACATCAGCAAGCAGTGACTGGAACGCGAGCTGAATGCGCGGTTGCACCATCTTGTTGAAAATAACCGTTCATCATTTCACTTAACACAAGTTCTCCTATGAATGGGTACAGAATTTCACTGCAGTGTCGTTGTGCGTTTGCTGTTTCGTTGAAAAATATGGGACCCACAATCCGACGTCTAGAAATTGCAATCCAAACTCCTATTTTCACAGAATGAACTGGTTCTTCATGAATACACAATGGATTTGCAATACTCCACATACGAGAACTTTGTGAGTTCATGTACCCAGATAAGTGAAACCACGCCTCGACAGTGAAAAACGTTTCACTGAGAATATCCCTTACATTTTGTTGAACGAAATTTTTGAACCACTGACAATAATGCAGTCTCTTGCCATGACCAGTATTTTGCACGACTGTCACTTTGTATGGAAAAAGTTCTAATTTTTTCCTTGCGGCTGTGTGGGCCGTTCCGACACTAACATCGATTTCCTGGGCGAGTTTTCTTGCTGACGTGTTCGGACTATTGGGCATTTTATCGGAAATATCGAGTAGTTTATCCTCAGACAAAACACTAGGACGACCACTTCTCGGAGCATCTGTCACTGAACCCGTACTTCGAAATTTGTTAGTCAAATCTCGCACAGTAACGCGATGTGGGAGTGTTGTCTCCGGAAAAACTAAATTAAATGTTTCTTCCAGTCCGTATGTGGCATAACAGGAAACCAGTGCTTAACAGTATTGGTTAAAAACAGTCTTGGTTGCAATTTTAGATTTTTTATTTTTCAACGACGCGTTTCGCCTTATTTATGTATCTTCAGGTTATCTTTTCTAGATGGACGCGAGAGGCACCAAGATCTGCATAACGCGTTCCCGTTCATAGGACTCGCGAAGGCGAAATTAAATGTTTGACGAACTGAAACTGCGTATTTACCGCCAGCTTTGAACACTTAGTCGACTAAAAACACACGTTCTTCAATGGTTAGCATTTTATCAGTGACAAGAATGAAACAGACGAACAGGGGAACTAAACTTAAAGTTCACGTCAACACGTAACGCCACACACCAACGATACTACTGACGTTGGCTGAGATAAACGAAACAGTGGAATGTTGGGAGAGTCCACTTGAAGGAAAGTAACCCAGGCAGGTGAAAAATCATACGGCACGCGCGGCTAACAATCATACGGCACTACGGAGAGACTTTTTTAACGCCCCGTATTGTGTTGCAGACTTAATCATTCAACCTTTTTACTCATTTGTGTGACTTTGTTACTAATTTGTTGGACTGCTGTAGTACCTTCTTTCTCCTATCCTGTCACCTGACCCTGGGGCAGAGAGAACTTGCGTTAGCGGTGTACTGCACCAAAAGCCATTTCACGGGGACACAAACTCGGCCTACCGTAACAACAGAGGCAACTCGGCCTCCACAGCAGTAGCGACGAGGCCTTTACCAACGACGAGCGTGTACAAAAGAGTGGAGCTGTGGACACCAGAAAATGGAATGTCAAGTGAAGAAATCGGAACATTTCCGACATATTCTTCCGTCTGTGTTCACTAGAGAGGTGAAGCAGCGGAGGCAGCAAGAACCTTTGCGCCTTGTGTGGGGACGTTGGACAGCGCACGGTATGATAATGGTTTTCTCGTTTTCAGGACGATCGTTTTGACATTAGTGACTCTCCACTTTCAGGAAGACCGCTTAAACGCATTAATTCACATTGACCCACGTCAGTGTATTCGACAGTCGGTAAAAGTGATAGACTGTGATCATTCCACCGTTGTGCGACACTTGTACGCTGTGGAGAAGGTTCAAATATCAGTATTGGCCATATGCGCATCTCTCCTGCTCGTGAAAAACACTGACCATTCCAATCCCGTATCATTACTGGTGACGAGGAATGGTACCTTTATGCTAGTGTAGAGAAAAGGAAGGAATGACCGAGCCCAAAAACAAAGCCACAACTCCCCGTACAAAGACCTGCGTGCAACCGCAAAAGTTAGTGTTACGCATCTGGTGGAAGAGCGACGGTGTGGTGTACTTCGAATTGTTTCCACGAGATGTAGCCACCACTGCTGACATCTATTGTCAACAACTGAGACGCACTGCAGTAGCAATCCACGAGCTGGCCAGGAAGCCCGCGTGAAGTGGTGGTACTCCACGATGACGCCCGCCCGCAATCTGCCAGGCTGACAAAGAACACTATACAAGAGTTGGGTTGGGGAAGTCATTCCGCGTTCACCTTATTCACCTGATCTTGCGCCCTCAGAGTTTCACCTTTCCCGTTCTCTATCGAACAACCTTTAACGAACTTCCTTTCCGGATGAAAATGCGCTCCGAACATGGCTCAAGTTTTACGCCGCAAAACACGTGGTTTCTACACTCGCGAAATCGGAAAGTTACCCCATCGTAGGCAGACAGTTGTAAATAGCGAAGGAGAATATACAGGGTGATTCAAAAAGAATACCACAACTTTAAAAATGTGTATTTAATGAAAGAAACATAATACAACCTTCTGTTATACATCATTACAAAGAGTATTTAAAAAGGTTTTTTTCACTCAAAAACAAGTTCAGAGATGTTCAATATGGCCCCCTCCAGACACACGAGCAATATCAACCGGATACTCCAACTCGTTGCACACTCTCTGTAGCATATCAGGCGTAACAGTTTGGATAGCTGCTGTTATTTCTCGTTTCAAATCATCAATGGTGGCTGGGAGATGTGGCCGAAACACCATATCCTTAACATACCCCCATAAGAAAAAATCGCAGGGGGTAAGATCAGGGCTTCTTGGAGGCCAGAGATGACGTGCTCTGTCACGGGCTGCCTGGCGGCCGATCCATCGCCTCGGGTAGTTGACGTTCAGGTAGTTACGGACAGATAGGTGCCAATGTGGTGGCGCTCCATCCTGCTGAAATATGAATTGTTGTGCTTCTTGTTCGAGCTGAGGGAACAGCCAATTATCTAACATCTTCAAATACTGTAGTCCAGTTACAGTAGCACCTTCGAAGAAAAAGGGACCAAAAACTTTATTGGCTGAAATGGCGAACAAATGTACAACTAAATGAAACTTTATAGCTCCCTTAATTCGCCGACAGATAGTGCTCAGCTCTGCCTTTTGTCGTTGCAGAGTTTTAAATTCCTAAAGTTGTGGTATTCTTTTTGAATCACCCGGTATTATTGACGGCTAAAGTCTACGTTTATGTGTATCTGCTGTGTTTATTAATCTTATGGAAAGCCGCTATGACCCTATGCACCAACCTAATTATGATGCACAATTATTACCATCATTAGCATTCAGTTTAAAAATAACAAAATTGTAAATCAAAAATACATAAAAACAATTGAATCTATATCTGTCGATACTGTCAAGTAGTATCTTTGTAAAGTTCGCTGTGTCTCTAACTGCTTCTGGCGGGAATGAGTTTTAGAGAGACGTGTAAGATGTAAACTGCCGTGGGCATGTTTATTGAATAGATTTTTGTTATTTCAAGTAAATGTATACTATCAGTAATTATTCTCAAGTCGATGTATACTACGAGCAATTACTCAAAGAACTTTATTAAAAACGAAAAAAAATGACGCAGAATGTTTCATTCATAACACACGTTACTATACACGAGCTTGGATTTTCTCCTAAAAGTTGGAAATTTCATTCCTCAGGACACGCTGTGCCAACGGGAAATGGAGTGATTTACGAAGAAGAGAAAAAGCTAAGAAAGAGAAAAACTGTTAGAACATGTTGAGATTTAAATTTATCAACAAGCGTCTAATTTCGCAAAAAAAAGTTCAAATGGCTCTGCGCACTATGGGACTTAACTTCTGAGGTCATCAGTCCCCTAGAACTTCGAACTACTTGAACCTAACTAACCTAAGGACATCACACACATCCATGCCTGAGGCAGGATTCGAACCTGCGACCGTAGCGGTCGCACGGCTCCAGACTGTAGCGCCTAGAACCGCTCGGCCACCCCGGCCGGCGTCTAATTTCGACTCCAGTATGTTCTCGAGGTACTGAGAACTTTTGTGTGTGCCACACCAACAATATTACCGGCCACACATCTTCAAGAACTTTGCCAATACTGTAAATTGTAAAAAACAAGTCAGGACCCCGTGAATGATAAATGCTTCTGGGCGGTAGGGAGCTTCCTTGGTTCAACACGGCAAATATTAATGCCTAAAAATAGATTGAAACGTACTTAGAAGTGGCAGGTAACTATTGAGCGCAATCATAGCTGTACGCTTATGGAGAAGGGTCACTCATATTCACAAAAAGAAATTGCCGATTGTCCAGAACAACCTGCTCAGAACTTCGCTGATACTCCATGATTCATTACAAAGTATGTGATCGGACAAAACTGATAACCGCTTTTTATCCTCATCATCATTCAAGCCAGAACACACTTTATGCGAACGTTGTACCTTTCCCCTCATTTCAGTGCATCGTTACGTAATGACCCCCTCGAGAGAACCAACGAACAACCTTTAAAATTAAAACTTACTTGTAGATTAAAACTGTGAACCGTACCGAGACTCGAACTCATGACCTTCGCCTTTCGCCGGTAAGTGCTTATTCAGGAACCTTTTAAAATCCTTGTAATATATTTTAAGTATTAGGTACACCATTATTCTCACTCATACGCAAAGGAAGACACATAGTGTAAACTCTAATCAAATACTTCTAAATGCACTAATGGAACAGTAGGCAGGGCAGCCTCCGCCATACCTTCGAACGACATATAGGCCCTTAGGTGTACAATTGATACGCAGTTTTCTCACTGTCATCACGTAAGATTAAAGCTGTCCTCAAACCGCAGTTTGTTTTGCTCACGATATTGCTTTACTTGCCTTGGGCCTATTAGAACTGATATAACCTAGCTTCCTACGAATTCGGATCTAGCTTACCCAACTGGTTATTTGGAGAAATTACAGCTGAGACTGGATGCTGAACCAAGAAGCGACTGACATTTTTCCGGTAAATAGATCAGTGCTAGAGGTGAATGAAGTGATAATTGGCAAAACAAAATGCTATGACGCGCTGACAAATGAATTGTAAACGTTGTGATTTATAGCCTGAGACTCACTTAGCCAGCAAGACCCACGTTCATGTGTAAAGGCAGCAATTCGTACGGACTAAAAAGGAAGCTTACAATCTCTTTTACGCACGAATGGCAATATTTGAGAAATGATTAAGCGCGTGAGCTATTTTTCTACACGCCGAGCAAGGTGACACAGTGCTTATCATACCGGATGCCGGTTCAAATTCCGATCCAGCAAACCATATTTTGGTTTTTCGCGTAAGGCCAACACCGAGATGGTTTCTATGAAAAGGACCCGACAGATTTCCTTCCACATGACCTGTTTACTTCGCATTTGATCGCTGCTCGAAGGCGAGGGACTCAACAGGATGTAAGCGATATCTGTTGACAACGAACCACAGAGGTATGGGGAAGTCGAGACGAATAATTTGATACAGGATACTTGTCTATCAAGTCCGGAAACAACCTAAAACTGGCTTACTAAGGCTGCCTAAGCTACAGCGCATGCGCGAGGTTTTCAGTATCCTCTCGTTGACTTCCGCAACCGGTTTAGTGGGCTATTTCGTTTACATTATTAATTCAATTTCCCGTGAAGCTAATGAAAGAAAAAAGTCGTTTGTAAGCGTTACACAAGAAGTAACCGCGTTTACAATTCGAACTAAACTTAACAATTACAACCACAGTCCTTGAGCACTAAGAAGTCCAAACAAACAAAGCGATTTCATTGTTAATTTTACGCTATTAAAATTCACAATATAGTGAGGTAAACTTTACAGAATCGTCAATTTTGATTTTGTAAGTGCAAGAACAAGGGGTTTTTAACATTCAAGAGCGATTTTAGCCTGAAAAAGAAATGAACTAGCTGAGCGCGCGTGCGCTGTAGCTTATAAGCAGTCAGCACACGGGACGAGTTCGCTAACGCTGCCGTGGCGCTCTACGTGTTTTGTGACACCACTTTCTGCCATTTCACATTGAAGAGCCATTCCTTCACGTGAAACACAGTGTCTGTGATATTTCGGCAACGTGCCATGTAAAGCAGAACTAATTAAGAAGGAAGAATGCTCCCTACATCACAAATAAAAAAAACAAGACGTTATACTTTATTTCTCGTGTTCAGTAGACGCCCATATTCGGCAGGTTTTATGTTAAACGTTACACCCTATGAATGTACAAGCTGTTCCTGAGCACCAGCGCATTGAATATCTCGAGAGCGGATCGTTATTGGCACGATTTGTTGTAATAAAATAACTGGAAACGTCACATGGTGGTCAAAGAATTTTCGTATTTAGTTACTTTCGCGTTATCACTCGCGTGCAACGAGAGTAAACCGTTTTGAGGCAACGACTCATTGAAGAGTCATTAGTTATTGTTAGGTTTTCTTACGATAATATTTCCAGTTAATAACATTTGATACTAAACCTTTTAAAAGTGTTACATAAAATTCGAGTTCGCTTGTAAAAGAGTTCTTGCTTGGTTTAGATGCCACAGAACTGAGGGTACATCGGTCAAGGGTTCGTATCGTGTTGTATAAAATCTTTTTTCATCTTCTTGTTGTGTTAATACAAATGATTTCTGTAATATTTGATGTTAGGTAAATATAAGTGCGCTCTCTCTTCGATTTGGTGACCTTTATAAGCTGGTGTCCTTACTGAGTCGACACGTATCATTTTCGTCCTACTGCGCGTTCACGGAAATACAAGTTTTTATTTGTGTATCCCACAAGTGTATCCGCCAGGTTAGCAGAGAGCGCAAACGCGCTGCTCTCTGGACTCGGGTAGGCGCGCTGGCCCCGGATCGAATCCGTCTGGCGGATTAACGACGTGGGCCAGTGTGTCGGCCAGCCTGGATGTGGTTTTTAGGCGGTTTTCCACATCTCACTAGGTGAATACCGTGCTGGTCCCCACATCCCGCCTCAGTTACACGACTCACAGCCATTTGAAACACGTTCGCACAATTTCATGGTTTTCAAAAGACGCAGACGGTTGGGGTACGCTAATTCTGTCCCCAGGGGGTATCAGGGGTGCCGGCAGGAAGGGCATCCAGCTGCCCCCTTCAATTAACCGTGCCAAATCCGATTGTAACAATGCCGACCCTGCGAAAACTGCAGGACAAAGGCACAAGCCAAAGAAAGAAGATTTGTGTATCCTACACGTATCTATTTTAGTGAAGAAACTGTATGTTTTTGAGCCAAATAAAGCCAACAACTGCTAGTGGAAAGCGCCAAATCACGCTAACCAGATCGTCCCACGTGCTGACGGCGCCATGTTCCGTGACATTAGATATTCTGTACGCTTGCACGTGGTTAACTGCCTTGTCCCGTGGGCCAACGACACGTGGCTTCTGAAGGCCGATCGGAGGTTTTTTCCCAGCTGGACAGACCACAAGTGTCCCAAATCAAACTGTTCGTCTCGACTTCACTTACAACAGTGGTATCTTGTGAACAGTTATCATTTACACCGTGCATATATGATTCGATTGCTCTGGAGCTTGATAATGCTTTACTGGTGCAAAATTCAGTGGCTGCCTATTTTGCACGATCTTGTAGCAGCCAGTAGAGACAACACAGCGAATATGCACTCATGTTCAGAAAAAACAGAACATCTTGGATGACTTCAGATAAGACGTTCGTATTCACAGGACATGTACATTAGTATGCAGAAATGATGAGCATTTCAGTCACCTCCGTTCAGCATGTGTCCTGTTGCCTAATAGATACAGGATCCGCCATGGGCCCTAATAACTTGTTCCATGCGTGATGGCATCGACGCGGTATAAGGAAGCGAATGGCGTCCTGTATTATAGTCATTGATGCTGCATTCACCTGGTTCCAAAGTTCATCTGTGGTGGTTGGCACTGGGTCACTGTGCTGCACCCATCGTTTCACTATGTCGAATGTACACTCCTGGAAATTGAAATAAGAACACCGTGAATTCATTGCCCCAGGAAGGGCAAACTTTATTGACACATTCCTGGGGTCAGATACATCACATGATCACACTGACAGAACCACAGGCACATAGACACAGGCAACAGAGCATGCACAATGTCGGCACTAGCACAGTGTATATCCACCTTTCGCAGCAATGCAGGCTGCTAGTCTCCCATGGAGACGATCGTAGAGATGCTGGATGTAGTCCTGTGGAACGGCTTGCCATGCCATTTCCACCTGGCGCCTCAGTTGGACCAGCGTTCGTGCTGGACGTGCAGACCGCGTGAGACGACGCTTCATCGAGTCCCAAACATGCTCAATGGGGGACAGATCCGGAGATCTTGCTGGCCAGGGTAGTTGACTTACACCTTCTAGAGCACGTTGGGTGGCACGGGATACATGCGGACGTGCATTGTCCTGTTGGAACAGCAAGTTCCCTTGCCGGTCTGGGACCGATGACCTTTGTAGTTTGGTCCCTTTAATCTTTAACCCAACCAACCAACCAACCTTGCCGGTCTAGGAATGGTAGAACGATGGGTTCGATGACGGTTTGGATGTACCGTGCACTATTCAGTGTCCCCTCGACGATCACCAGTGGTGTACGGCCAGTGTAGGAGATCGCTCCCCACACCATGATGCCGGGTGTTGGCCCTGTGTGCCTCGGTCGTATGCAGTCCTGATTGTGGCGCTCACCTGCACGGCGCCAAACACGCATACGACCATCATTGGCACCAAGACAGAAGCGACTCTCATCGCTGAAGACGACACGTCTCCATTCGTCCCTCCATTCACGCCTGTCGCGACACCACTGGAGGCGGGCTGCACGATGTTGGGGCGTGAGCGGAAGACGGCCTAACGGTGTGCGGGACCGTAGCCCAGCTTCATGGAGACGGTTGCGAATGGTCCTCGCCGATACCCCAGGAGCAACAGTGTCCCTAATTTGCTGGGAAGTGGCGGTGCGGTCCCCTACGGCACTGCGTAGGATCCTACGGTCTTGGCGTGCATCCGTGCGTCGCTGCGGTCCGGTCCCAGGTCGACGGGCACGTGCGCCTTCCGCCGACCACTGGCGACAACATCGATGTACTGTGGAGACCTCACGCCCCACGTGTTGAGCAATTCGGCGGTACGTCCACCCGGCCTCCCGCATGCCCACTATACGCCCTCGCTCAAAGTCCGTCAACTGCACATACGGTTCACGTCCACGCTGTCGCGGCATGCTACCAGTGTTAAAGACTGCGATGGAGCTCCGTATGCCACGGCAAACTGGCTGACACTGACGGCGGCGGTGCACAAATGCTGCGCAGCTAGCGCCATTCGACGACCAACACCGCGGTTCCTGGTGTGTCCGCTGTGCCGTGCGTGTGATCATTGCTTGTACAGCCCTCTCGCAGTGTCCGGAGCAAGTATGGTGGGTCTGACACACCGGTGTCAATGTGTTCTTTTTTCCATTTCCAGGAGTGTATTTTAGATGGGCAACAAGTCTGTTGATCTCGGACCCAGGCCAAATGCTGACATGCTGCGACACCAAGAAGGCACATCTTCGTGCAGCAACATGTGGTCGTGCATTGTCTTACCGAAAAATGTCGTTTGGGGTGTTGTGCAGAAAGGGTGTGGCTAAGAGACAGGATGTCATTCACGTAGTTCACGCTGGTCAGAGTGCCCTGGACACGCGCCAAATGTGATTCGTCATTGTACCTAGCAGCGTCACATACATAAGGCCTTGAGATGGCGCTGTTTGTCTTGTAGGAAAGTAGTCACTGTGATGCCGCTCCCCCTATCTGCGGCGAACCAAAATGCGGTCATCATTTTCAGACAAATTCAAACAAACAGAACCTAGATTCATCCGAAAACACTATCTAAAGCCATTCCTCTCCCCAGTTGCATACACTATGGCCGTCTAGTATGTTTCTGCACATTCGTCATAGGTAGGCAGACAAGTAGACGAAGCGCACGTAACCCTGGCCGTAATAAACGGCGATAGACTGTCATCCCTGATAGTGTACGATGTGTTACACTGTTTCAATGTTGCGCCAGATCCGAGGAGGACGCAGATCTGTCCTGCAATGCCATTTGGAAGAGGTGCCGATCTTCTTGGCCAGGAAGGCCAGGGTGGTGCGACCCGACCCATCTCGTCGTGTTCTACGACCTTCCGTGAACCATTCTGCACACACCGGTTGCATTGCTGCCGAAATACTTAGTCCTACACGATCAGCAATTTCCCCAACTGATGCACCACATTCTCTGATGCTAATAATGCGCCCTCTTTCAATCTCACTGATCTGATGGTACGGTTCTCGGATGCGTCTGCGAGGCATCCTCCGCATCTGCTCATATCACACTGATCCGTTGTCTTCGGTTTATAGTGACGACGAGAGGCACATTTTACCGACGAGAGGCACATTTTACCGACGAGAGGCACATTTTACCGACGAGAGGCACATTTTACCGACGAGAGGCACATTTTACCGGTAGGTGGTGTTGTGCAGCGTTGTCGATGTTGACCTTGAACCCGCGTGGCTGACACTGCTCAAATGCTAATCATTTCTGCAGAACATACGAGGGTCACTCCAAAAGAAAGGCTACATTTAAAAAAAAAAAATCCATCTTTTATTCTACATGTTTGAAAGTTTTATAGTGTGTAGATACATCCTTTAGGAACAATATTTTCATTTCTCCACATAATTTCCATCCCTCTCAACTGCCTTACGCCATCTTGCAACCAGCGCCAGTACACACAAACGGTAAAATTCTGGACCAACCTGTTGGAGCCACTGTTTGGCAGCGTGCACAAACCTTGTTGCACGAAGAGCGTATTTCAGTTTCCCAAAGAGATGATAGTCACATGGAGCCAGATCAGGACTGTAAGGCGGGTGTTTCAGTGTTGTCGATCCGAGTTTTGTGATCGCTTCCATGCTTTTTTGACTGACATGTGGCCGTGCATTGTCGTGCAACAGCAAGACATCCTGCTTTTGCCGATATGGTCGAACATGACTCAGTCGAGCTTAAAGTTTCTTCAGCGTCGCCACATATACATCAGAATTTATGGTGGTTCCATTTGGCATGATGTCCACAAGCAAGAGTCCTTCAGAATCGAAAAACACCTTAGCCATAACTTTTCCAGCAGAAGGTGTGGTTTTGAATTTTTTTTCTTGGATGAATCTGCATGATGCCACTCCATTGATTGCCTCTTCATCTCTGGTGAAAAATGATGGAAACATGTTTCATCACCTGTCACAATTCTTCCAAGAAAATCATCTCCACCATTCTCGTACTGTTCCAAAAGTTCGCTGCATACCGTTTTTCTTGTTTCTCTGTGAGCCACTTTCAGCATCCTCGGAACCCACCTGGCACAAACCTTTTTTTAACGCCAACACTTTCAGTATTCCGCAAACACTTCCTTCCCCTATCTCAACGTAGCGTGACAATTCGTTCACTGTGATGCGTCTGTCAGCAGTCACCAATTCGTTAACTCTTTGCACATTGTCTGGAGTGTGTGCAGTACGAGGCCTGCCGCTGGGAGGACAATCCTCAATATTGCCGCCCGCGCCCGCTTTCATCACGTCGCCTGCTTGCCCATCGACTAACTGTACTGCGATCGACAGCAGCATCTCTGTACAACTTTTTCAATCTCTTGTGGATATTTCCCACTGTCTCGTTTTCACAGCACAGGAATTCTATGACAGCACGTTGCTTCTGACGAACGTCAAGTGTAGCAGCCATCATGAAGACATGCTGTGGCAGCGCCACTCACGGGAACAGGTCGAACAAAGTTTGAAGACAAGCGGGCAGGATGTATCTACACACTGTAAGACTTTCACACACGCAGAATGAAAACTGTATTTTTACAAAAATAATGTGCATTTGTTTTGGAGTGACCCTCGTATTAATGTACATGTCCTGTGAACATGAACGTCCTATCTGTAGTCGTTCAAGGTGTTCTGTTTTCTTTCTGAACATGAGTGTATTTCTGTTTTACAGCGAGAGCTTTCGCTCCAGCAGAGCCCTTGCTCAACTAAGAGTTTGACGCAACTCAAAACCGTACGTTCTTATGTCACTCCATCTTTCGCGTGGACCTTTTACAACAGATACGGTAAATGGAGCAGTTAAGTCAGATATACGAAAAAATCAGCTGAGTTTTCCATGGGAGGCTCGCAGCTGGTACAGCTTATCAATGGGCGCTGTTCTTACCTTGTCTGTGAGGTCGATCTCCACGTAGTTCCTGTCGTCCGGTATCTTGGTGATGTACTCATCGTTGTCTGCGAACGCTTCGTTTATGTGTCCCGCTTCTCGGTTCATTATCTGCGGCGGCTGGGCTTCACGACACTGCACAGAAACGGAAGACAACAAAATGTTAAAAATCTACGAAAAAGGTGGGGCATCAGACAAGCGCAATTATTATCATAATCCTGGCATCAAGGACTGTGACCTCGCCTAAATGAATGCCTAGCACTATTAATTTCGTCTATAACGCACACCTTCGTGGAACTTCCGCATGAAATAAATCTCAAATACCGGGTGATCAAAAAGTCAGTATAAATTTGAAAACTGAATAAAAAAATGGTTCAAATGGCTCTGAGCACTATGCGACTTAACTTCTGAGGTCATCAGTCGCCTAGAACTTAGAACTAATTAAACCTAACTAACCTAAGGACATCACACACATCCATGCCCGAGGCAGGATTCGAACCTGCGACCGTAGTGGTCACGCGGTTCCAGACTGAAGCGCCTTTAACCGCACGGCCACACCGGCCGGCGAAAACTGAATAAATCACGGAATAATGTAGATAGAGAGGTACAAATTGACACAGATGCTTGGAATGACTTGGGATTTTAATAGAACCAAAAAAATACAAAAGTTCAAAAAATGTCCGACAGATGGCGCTTCATCTGATCAGAATAGCAATAATTAGCATAACAAAGTAAGACAAAGCAAAGATGATGATCTTAACAGGACATGCTCAACATGTCCACCATCATTCCTCAACAATAGCTGTAGTCGAGGAATAATGTTGTGAACAGCACTATAAAGCGTATCCGGAGTTATGGTGAGGCATTGGCATCGGATGTTGTCTTTCAGCATCCCTAGAGATGTCGGTCGATCGCGATACACCTGCGACTTCAGGTAACCCCAAAGCCAATAATCGCACGGACTGAGGTCTGGGAACCTGTGAGGCCAAGCATGACGAAAGTGGGGGTTGAGCACACGATCATCACCAAACGACGCGTGCAAGAGATCTTTCACTCGTCTGGCAATACTTTTCTTTTTTTGGTTCTAATAAAACCCCATGTCATTCCAAGCATGTGTGTCAATTTTTACCTCTCTATCTACATTATTCCGTGGCTTATTAAGTTTTCAAATTTATACTGACTTTTTGATCACCCGGTACTTACCTGGATTCTTAAAAGTAGAAAGCAAAGAAAGAACAGGCTGTATTAATAAAAAAGCACAGCCTGTTCGCAACTTGATCGTCGCTTTCATTTTATTTTTAGGTCGAAGAAAATTTCGGAAAACGAATATGAGTGCAAAGTTACAAGACACCATGGCAAACTTTCGCGGTCACTATAACCATTAGTCATTTTAACGAAGGTTTGAAAGACATGTAGAACGGAACGGACAAGCTACATTGATCTCAACTAATCACAAACGGAACAAATGCGAAAGTGATGAAGAGCATCAACAATGTGGAAAGTGACATATTGAACAGAACTGGCGAAAACGCAGTTCGAGAGGTCTAAGATGAAAAACTTCGCATGTTGGTTCATGTGAGACCATAGGGTAAGAATGCCTCCTTCAACAAAAGAGTATTATCAGTCTCAAATATTGACGTAGAATCGAAGCGTGTATTTGGAGTCTAGTGTTGTACATAAAAAGTCGAACAAGGACTAAGAAAAGACTGGAAGGATTTAAAATTTGATGCTACGATTTATGTTAGAAAATTAAGTTTGCAGATAATGTACAAGAATGGCTGGACAGAGTAGAATCTTGAGATCGAGTTACTAACACATGAGCTAAACCATATAACCAATGCTGACTCTACTCGTAGATCGGAAATTTATCTAACCACCTCAAGCGTTTCGACTATCGACATCACAAGAATCTGTGCTAACACAAAAAAAACAATAAGTCGCAGGTACTAAACCAAAGTGTCATGCCCAAGTGCACAAAAGAATACGCATACCAGCATCTACACAACAGATGCAATGAGTTATGTGAGGAACAGTGCCTCCCTGTGCTATCCGTAAGTGCTAACTATTAGACATGCGTAAAGCGCGTTGTGAGGAAATTGGGTCAGCTAATCGTTAGACGGCGCTGAATGCAATATGAATGTGCTATAGGCATCACTGGGTGCGCATATAGAGGGGCATGTGGTCAGAACTCTGCTCTCCCTACCGTTGTCACTTTACGAGACCGGTATGATGTGAACCACTCACAATTATCAACGTATTCTTAAACTAAATTATTTACAAACATATCCCCCTCTGTAAACTAAGAGACCATAGCTCATCGTCGTGGTGAATTCCACCCCATAAAATCCGGGAGTGGCTTCTTTGCACAAAAAGTAAGTTACACTGGACGCTCAGTCACGCAGCCGAGCCAACGTTAATGTATGCAGTTTTAAATATTGTACACTGAAGGCCCTAAAATAAGGCGAAAAATTAAAACAGCTAATTTTTCACTCACGAACCGACAAATAAAAACTGTTACTCCGTCACTCGCTTACCTCACTTGTCATGCAGTTTAATGAATATTTTTTTGGTGAATAATGTTTTAAAAGGAAATCCAATTTTTCTGGCACTACCGCTGCAGGTATGAAATATGA
This sequence comes from Schistocerca serialis cubense, assembly GCF_023864345.2. Taxonomy (NCBI): domain Eukaryota; kingdom Metazoa; phylum Arthropoda; class Insecta; order Orthoptera; family Acrididae; genus Schistocerca; species Schistocerca serialis. The sequence continues at coordinate 113,650,137 of NC_064639.1, read as the reverse complement.
AGAATTAATAAAAGAAAAGCTTCACGTAATGGAATATCGAATCTGACTGCACGAGCTCGCATTTTGTGGTGATCTACAATCGCTTTTCTGTTGTTTAGCAAAGCAAAGCACTTTGATCTCCTTTTTCCAGTACGTGAGGTTACTTTAAGTTGAAGATAGCATTCACCATTTTCCAGACAATAAAAAAAGCCGTCGAGATACAGTACAATGGAAAGACAATAATTGCTAAAAATGTCATACTAACTGAAAAAAATGTAAATAATTATAATTTAAAGTTTTTAACAGGAAGAGTACTAGAAGTTGTCATAACACAGAATCGATCTTGCGTCTATTATCCTTCAAGCTCGCGTATTACGGTGTTGGCCGCTTTGATGGTGAGTGTAAGATCGTAGCACTTTCCCAAATTAATACTGATCCCTTTGGGTTTACTGCGCACTTTCTACATCTACATCTACACGGTTACTCTACAATTCACATGTAAGTGCCTGGCGGAGGGTTCATCGAACCATTTTCATACTACTTCTCTACCATTCCACTCTAGAATGGCGAGTGGGAAACATTTCCGTTCGAGCTTTGATTTTTCTTATTTTATTATGATGATCATTTCTCCCTACGTAGGTGGGCGTCAACAAAATATTCGAAAGAGGAAGTTGGTGATTGAAATTTCGTAAATAGATCTCGCCGCAAAGGAACCCGCCTTTGTTTCAGTGACTGCCACCTCAACTCGCGTATCATATCTGTGACACTCTCACCCTTATTGCGCGATAACACGAAACGAGCCACCCTTCTTTGCACTTGTTTGATGTCCTCCGTCAATCCTACCTGGTAAGGATCCCATACCGCGCAGCAATATTCCAGCAGAGGACGGACAAGTGTAATGTAGACTGTCTCTTTAGTGGCTTTGTCGCATCAAGTGTCCTGCCAACAAAGCGCAGTCTTTGTTTCGCCTTCCCCAAAATATTATCTACGTGGTCTTTCCAATTTAAGTTGCTCGTGACTGTAATTCCTAGGTATTTAGTCTAATTGACAGCCCTTAGATTTGTGCGATTTATCGTATACCCAAAATTTATCGGATGTCTTTTAGTACCCATGTGGATGACCTTGCACTGCTAACTGCCACTTTTCGCACCATACAGAAATTCTCTCTAGATCATTTTGTAACTGGAATTGATCGTCTGATGATTTTACTAGACGGTAAGTTACAACGTCATCTGCAAACAATTTAAGGGGGCTGCTCAGATTATCACCTAGATCATTTATATAAGTCAGGAACAGCAGATATCACTTCTGTTCTACTCGATGATTTACCGTCTATCACTACGAACTGTGACCTCTCTGAGAGCAAATCACGAATCCAGTCACACATCTGAAACGATACTCCATATGCACACAATTTGTTTAATAGTCGCTTGTGAGGAACGGTATTAAAAGCCTTCTGGAAATCCAAGAATATGGAATCGATCTGAGATCCCTTGTCGACGGCACTCATTACTCCATGGGAATTCGTGTTGGTTATGTATCAACAAGTCATTTTCTTCAAGGTGATTCATAATGTTCGAGTACAGTACATGCTCCAAAATCCTACTGCAAATTGAGGTCAGTGATATGGGTCTGTAATTCAGTGGGTTACTCCTGTTTACTTTCTTGAATATTGGTGTGACCTGTGCTACTTTCCAGTCCGTAGGAACAGACCTTTCGTCTTGTATATGATTGCTAAGAAAGGTGCTATTGTGTCTGCATGCTCTGAGAGGAACCTGATTGGTTGAGTTAGGTCTATCTATTCAAAACCACCGTCCCGTTAGTGGTGCAAGAGCTAACCAGCTGTAAGAGTACCTCTGATAAGTGCGTAACACAGGGTATGGAAGGGGCGTAGGGATTTGGCACTGTGAACTCGAATCATGGGAGAAGGTTGTGAGGAATGATGATCCTCGGCAGTTGTTGGTAAACGACAGTGGCTGTATCGCTAATCACATGATGTGGCACCTCAGCCGGCCGGTGTGGCCGTGCGGTTAAAGGCGCTTCAGTCTGGAACCGCGTGACCGCTACGGTCGCAGGTTCGAATCCTGCCTCGGGCATGGATGTGTGTGATGTCCTTAGGTTAGTTAGGTTTAAGCAGTTCTAAGTTCTAGGCGACTGATGACCTCAGAAGTTAAGTCGCATAGTGCTCAGAGCCATTTGAACCATTTTTTTGGCACCTCACGGCAGCGGGATGCGGCAGTGACCAGTAATCATATCCAGATGGAGGATGTTAACCAAGCGACCGACACATAGACCTGCTGGTAGATCACGTGCTCTTGTCATGTTAAACTACAATACCCATGTGTTGGTCACCTATACGGTCAGTAAAATAGTGCACCTCCACAACAACTCTCCAATCGTCTTGCATCACATTTACCTGTATCACAACTTGCATGGTACTTCAGAAATATTTTTAATAAAATTGGTATACGATTTTCGTATCCATGACGATGAACTCGTAAGGTGGAGGAGATTGTGTACGAACAGATATTTGAAAATCATAGCGAAGCTACTTAATCTGTTCACAACTGTATCATTAAACCAACTAAGTTACATGTCTTGTGGAATTAACAATAAATCTGGTCAAAATGCGAAACATCAAACATTAAATAAAATGATTTTTTGTTTATGAACACTGAACAGTATTCTTGATATAATACTTTTGCATTTGACAATAAGGTTTTCCGAATTTCTATATCAAATTTTAATTTATTTTCGTGAGATTATTAGTGACTAGGAAGAAAAAGGTTCTATTTTTACTAGAAATTAAGATTCAATATTTATTAATTTATATTGCAATTTGAAAACCAATATAAAATTCAGATAAAACTGAAAAAAGGGTTCCTGCCGACGACAATTGGACCAACTATTTTGCTATATATAAGACTTGCACACTACGCACTTTGCTGACAGTGGCCCCATTGAGATGCTCAAAATGTATTTCACTTCACTGTGCTCCAAAATCGTCAGTTATCAAAGGCGATTTTTTTATAGTTGACCTCCTACAGGTATATTAAACTGATTTCCGGAAACTGACTAAGACTGTTGATTAAATATCGATCATCGATATTTTGTGTACAAAACATCGACATACAACATCAATATTTTTATTTTATATTATATTTTTTCACCATTTGCGGTAAAATTTTGAGGTTCTCCTTTTGAAACGCTAGTACAACATAATTTTACTTTCACTTTATGGAGGAGTTTTACAACTTTTTGAACTTTAATAACGTCCGATCTTCCTCTTTGACTGTGTGAAGCAAGGATATGTGACACTAAAGAAGAAGTGCAATTGCACTGGTGAGTAGTGTGCGGCTGGTCCCGGCGGAGGTTCGAGTCCTCCCTCGGGTATGGGGGTATGGGTGTGTGTCTTTGTCCTTAGGATCATTTAGGTTAAGTGATGTGTCAGCTTAGGGACTGATGACCTTAGCAGTTAAGTCCCATAATATTTCACACACATTTTTTTTTTTCCACTTGTGAGTGGCGGTGTGAATGGAACAAGATTTCTGATGTGAGGAAACAGCACAGCATTTGCATCACAAAACAATTTTTAACGCAACTAGCGTGCTATTTACTCACATCGGCATTCCTCAAAAACAGTCGCTAAAAATGATGAACAAAAATCTAAATGACAAGATTGGCCTTCACGGTGCGCGGAGACGTGTGAGGTAAAATGCTGACGTAATCGGCGCTCGGCGCTACCAACAGAAACTGCAACGTTTGGCTTCACCACGCTATTTTGACGCTACAATTGTTAGGTCGCTGGCGTTGGCAGAAATGAAAAACCGGGGAATTTCATATGAAGGGTGCCGGACAAAACCGATGTGTGGCGAACGACGAACCCATCCGACACCTTTTATTTTGCCACTTGCATGCAGCTACCGTCGTTAGCAAAGTGGTTATCGCCAGGCGTGAGCATACATAGTTTTTATTTCAATTCTTTCCCTAAGGGGCATAGGCAGGCTGTTAGCTTGTTGATGTAATGAATGTCTAATAATAACTAAATACTTAAATATACAGCTCTTAAACCGGCAGTATATTTACAATGTGCAGCCGATATTTTTATAGACAGATAGACACCTTTTCTGTTTGTAATCGATATATCGATGTGTCGATTCTTTCCTACTAGACTATTGCAGTATTTTAAAATATCCATATTTCGGATGGACATTATTTTTGAAAATATCAATATAGTACTGACCATGAAATCCTTTGAGTACGAATAAAATCGAAGAGGATCTGCCCATAAGATCATCTTGTTAAGAGCCATTGGTGAGCAAACAGATCTGTTGGTTGGGGTGTCAGTGATACGGCATGTCTTTGTGTGATGAATACGGGTGCTGTGCGCAGTCTGACGTTAGGCAATGCGGGCAGGAATGTTGCTGACCCACCGGAAGGCCGACGCTGGCTGGCACACTTAGCCATACGGGAGAACGACCGTTCGCCGCGAGTTAAGGCTGGCCGGCCACCGTCTGACGTAGTCATTGAAGACGCTCCGTCTGCTCCATTCCAGGCCCGACTTTCCTGTTGTGACAGCGACGTCATACGTGAAGGATAGTCATAAAGTCTTAATTGTTGTTGTTGTTGTTGTGGTCTTCAGTCCTGAGACTGGTTTCATGCAGCTCTCCATGCTATCCTATCCTGTGCAAGCTGCTTCATCTCCCAGTACTTACTGCAACCTACATCCTTCTGAATCTGCTTAGTGTATTCATCTCTTGGTCTCCCTCTACGATTTTTACCCTCCACGCTGCCCTCCAATGCTAAATTTGTGATCCCTTGATGCCTCAGAACATGTCCTACCAACCGGTCCCTTCTTCTTGTCAAGTTGTGACACAAACTCCTCTTCTCCCTAATTCTATTCAATACCTCCTCATTAGTTATATGATCTACCCATCTAATCTTCAGCATTCTTTTGTAGCACCACATTTCGAAAGCTTCTATTCTCTTCTTGTCCAAACTATTTATCGTCCACGTTTCACTTCCATACATGGCTACACTCCATACAAATACTTTCAGAAACGACTTCCTGACACTTAAATCTATACTCGATGTTAACAAATTTCTCTTCTTCAGAAACGCTTTCCTTGCCATTACCAGTCTATATTTTATATCCTCTCTACTTCGACGATCATCAGTTATTTTGATCCCCAAATAGCAAAACTGATCAACAGTCTGTATGATTGACTGATCTGGCCTTGTAACACTAACCAAAACGGCATTGCTGTGCTGGCACAGCGGACGGCTGAAAGCAAGGGGGAACTACAGCCGTAATTTTTCCCGAGGGCATGCAGCTTTACTGTATGATTAAATGACGATGGCATCCTCTTGGGTAAAATATTCCGTAGGTAAAATAGTCCCCATACGGAGCTCCGGCCGGGGACTACTCAAGAGGATGTCGTTATTAGGAGAAAGAAAACTGGCATTCTACGGCTCGGAGCGTGGACTGTGAGATCCCTTAATCGGGCAGGTTGGTTAGAAAATTTAAAAAGGGAAATGGATAGGTTAAAGTCAGATATAGTGGGAATTAGTGAAGTTCGGTGGCAGGAGGAACAAGACTTTTGGTCAGGTGAATACAGGGTTATAAATACAAAATCAGATAGGGGTAATGCAGGAGTAGGTTTAGTAATGAATAAAAAAAAATAGGAGTGCGAGTAAGCTGCTACAAACAGCATAGTGAACGCATTATTATGGCCAAGATAGACACGAAGCCCACGCCTACTACAGTAGTACAAGTTTTTATGCCAACTAGCTCTGCAGATGATGAAGAAAAGTCTTAATTATCATTTCTAAACAGTCAAGTCCTTATCATGAAACATGGTGGAAATGTTAATTCTCTACATATTCACTCCTCAATATGACATATTTTTCCCAAAGATTTGGCAAAGATCTTGATTGTAGAAGTGTATATTTTTGCTATTCATAAAACGTTCCACCTCGAAAGTCACGTCGTCGTCATTCTGGAAATGTGTGTCACCCAGTGCTTTCTTCATCTGAGGAAAGAGAAAGAACGGATTAGGTGCAATGGCAGCAGAATAATGGAAGGGGGGTGGGGGAAGCAAAACTGGATAGACCAGAAAAGCAGATTATGTGACTGTCTTCAATACAGAATGAACTGAGGCATTCTTGTGGAAGAAGAACATCTCCCTAGACAGAATCCCCTAATGTAATCAACAGATTCTGTTGCATGGGGTATACTGCCATAACTGTTAGCACCACACCATTCTACTTATTAATAATAATAATATTATTATTACTATCGGTATGCATGCGGCAACTTGCTACCTAATATGTTTCAAAACGGAGCATAAAAACGGGATTTTCCGGTGCCCTTATCTCTGGTTCTACTGTAACAAAAAAGTAGTGTCGGGTGTTTTGGATAACCCTTGGGACTAGGGGCCATTTATATACTCTACAGAAGCATCGTCTTAGTGTCACTACAGGGTCAAAGTATGAATATTTCACATTTCCCCCTATTTAGGCAAATGGAGAAAATTGGTTGATCGGTTCAAATGGCAACTATGGGACTCAACATCTGAGGTCATTAGTCCCCTAGAACTTAGAACTACTTAAACCTAACTAACCTAAGGACATCACGCACATCCAAGCCCGAGGCAAGATTCGAACCTGCGACCATAGCAGCTGCGCGGTTCCGAACTGAAGTGCCTAGAACCGCTCTGTCACAACGGCCGGGAAAAATAGTTGGTTCTTTTTGGATTTTTGTGGTCTATTGTAAGCTTGATGGGACTTTTGGAGGCACCATTAGTTCCTAGGCGGCTTTTTACTATGAAACTTCTTGGCAGATTAAAATTGTGCCAGACCGAGACTCGAACTCAGGACCTTTGACTTTCGCGGGCAAGTGCTCTACCAATCTGCCAGGAAGTTTCAATCAGCGCACACTCCGCTGCAGAGTTAAAATCTCATTCTGGCTTTTTACTATGTTTTCGCAGTGACCTGCGGACCCAAAATCAGCCGAGGATTCCATATTTCTAAGATCCCAATCTTGAGAAACATTGAAAATTTACTTGATGTCTTCATCCGTTTCCAAGATACAAAGGTTCAAAGTTACCCTACTTCTTGACGCAAAATCCGGTATGAGGCGAAATCTAAATAATACATAACCGCATCAAACTGCTCAAATTTTAACTGTATATTCTCTAG